>NC_081572.1:35177670-35288532 GCF_022355385.1 Mustela nigripes | reverse complement strand
CAGTGGGTTAAGCTGCTGCCTTTGGCTCAGGTCATGATCTCAGGGTCCTGGGATCGAGTCCCGCATCGGGCTCTCTGCTCAGCAGGGAGCCTGCTTCCTCCTTTCTCTCTCTCTGCCTACTTGTGATGTCTCTCTGTCAAATAAATAAATAAATAATCTTTTAAAAAAAAATAAATAAATAAACACAACTTACAGCAAAACAGACAACTAGCTACATCTAGTGATTACGTCTATATACTTTTTTAAATCTTTTTTTAAAAAATATTTTATTTATTTGACAGAGCAAGCAAGCACATGAGCGAGCAGCGGGATCTGCACACTCAGAGAGTGGGAGAAGCAGGCTCCCCTCCAAGCAGACAACCTGATGTGGGACTTGATCCCAGGACCCTATGATCACAACCTGAGCCAAAGGCAAATGCTTAACCGATTGAGCCACTCAGGCACCCCTACTTCTCTATACCTTCTATAAAGGTCTTCTTGTTGTGAATTCCTCTTACATTTGATCATGTACAGCATGACATTCTAAAAACCTATCTGACCTATAGTAAACTTAATATAGCAACATAACCAGCAAAAACAACCTAATCAACAGTTATAATCATGTTTTTAAGAGAAAACTGTAGTATTCTATGATAAGATTTACAGATTATACCAACTGACTGGGACTAAGTTGACTGGACTTGAGTTAGTTGTGATGAGAAGGAGAACAGATAACTAACTTCAAGAATTCCCCACGTCTTTCAGGGAGGCCATCAACTTCCTCATTTGGATGAGAAAATGAAAAGCTCTCAGGCATAGACAACAGGGCTAGCCACAAATCTGTGCTTCCTGGATACCCCACCATCCCAGATTTTCCCATCCTTTCTCATCACTTGGTTTCCTGAGCAGGGCAAAAGCAACAGTGTACTTTGGTGAGCTAAGGGGAGGATGCTGAATTCAGTCCAGGCAGCAGTCCATGTCCTGCTAAAGGATCACATAATCAGGGCAGGGGGTGCTAACAAGAAACCTATGCTTCTTCTATACCTCCACTATTTCTTTTTCTTTTTCTTTTTTTTAAGATTTTATTTATTTATTTGACAGAGATCACAAGTAGGCAGAAAGGCAGGCAGAGAGGGAGGAGGAAGCAGGCTCCCCGCCGAGCAGAGAGCCCCATGCGGGGCTCTTTCCCAGGATCCTGGGATCATGATCTGAGCCGAAGGCAGAGGCTTTAACCCACTGAGCCACCCAGGTGCCCCCCCTCCACTATTTCTGAATCACATTTCATCTGATCCTTTACCAACATTATCAATACAAAATATCTAAATAAATGAAAATACATGCATAATTGCAACTGAAAAGGCCAGAAACATTAGACATCACCCCCGCATCTGACTATTCTAGATTTGACACCAGAAAGAAAAGTTGTATGAATACAAGTATTCTGTGGCTCCTTTGCTAAGGAATAAAAGTTCAAGCATAATGGGAATTACTGGAGAAAGAAAGAGTGACAGAGCAAAGCTCAAAAACTGAAATACCTACAGGGAGGAGGAGGGCAATCTAAGTGAGGAAGTGGGCCAGGTTGGGTATATGGAACCCTAGAGACCACACATCCTCCTACAGGGGGTAGATGCTACTAAGTTCCAGACATTTGCTACAATGTAGCAATGAGGAAACCAAGAATATGGGGGCGGGGGGTGAGTGAGTGAAAGACCGAGAGACAGAGAGAGAAGGAGAGAGAGAGCTCTCTACTTTAAAAGCACTGACAACTAGTTTTTTTAAAAAAAATTTAAACAGCATGCTGTCTCAGTATGTCTGTCCAGCCAGCTGCCAGTTTTAACAAACTCTGGCCAAATGGTTAACAAAATATACATGTGTTTAAACTGAACAAAGTCACTTACTAGGGATGAGAACATGGGCAAGTTACTTAGTATCATTGCACTTACTCTTCTGTAAAACGGGGTATGTATGTGGACTTGACAAAGACAGGACAATAATGGATGCTCAATAAATGACAGTCTGGGAGGACAGGATTTCTAGCAGTAAAGAGGGTGTACCCTATTCATTCTATAAAATTATAAACAAAGTCATCCTTTGTAAAATAAATCCTGCTATCAACCTTACATAAAAGAAATCAGGAGTCACTTGGCATTAATAGATCAAAGGTTCAATCAGGTAAATCTGGCTGTATTCATGGCTACAGGCTGTGCTAAACATAATATTTACTTAAAGCATGGGTACGGTCACTTGCTATACTTTATCTACAAAAGCTCCTAATCACAAAAGCTCCTTGAACTAAAGTCATGAAGAATTCAGCATGTACTCCTTTTAAAAATAAGACTACTTTTTAACAGACTGAAGAATGGGGCTTCTTTGATATAAATCATACATACAACACAAGACTAGTTGAGTTTTCACTAAATCCAAGACTTCTCTAGAGGGAATTTTTAAATTTGTTTATAAAATATAAACAAGAGCAGAAAAAATTTTCAGTTTTATCTAGCAGTTTCTGGTTACACAGTAATTCAAGCATATTCTGAGTAGCCTATATGAAACAACATAAAAACTAAACAGGTGTGTACTTCACCTAACATACTGACAACAGTGTGTCAGGTTCTATGGGGGGGGTGATACAAAGATAAGGTATTGTCCTTGGTAGGGTTTTTTCGTTTTGTTTATTTCCTTGGTTTTAAAAGCTTAAATCTGTCAATAAATACTTAAGTCCTATTCTGGTCAGTGAAAGAAAAAGAAGGTATAACTTTTCTAAAAAATAGGAATTCAAGGGGCACCTGAGTGGCTCAGTCAGTTAAGCCTCTGTCTTTGGCTCAGGTTATGAACCCAGGGTCCTGGGACTGAGCCCCACATAGGGCTCCCTGCTCAGCCCCACGGGAAACATACAGTTCCCCCCATTTGTGCTTCTGCTGATATCACAACCCTGCCCAGATTCAAGGGGAGCAACCACAGACCCCACTTTTCATGGGAGAAGTGTCAAAGTCATATTGTAACAGCAAATGGGATAGGATATTTGTCACAGCCATCTTTCAAAATTATAATCTGCCATATAATGAACAATTAATATTTGTACCAGGTTTTCTTCTTTCCACAGCCACTTGAAGAATACAACATCATATATTCCCCCTTTTAAATATTTACAGATCTTTGCAAGACAAGTTATATACATAGGTACTAAAGAAAATAGTACTTAGCAAAAAAGAAGTCAAGCATACCACTCTCCTTCAGGAATACTCAACTATTATAGTATATTACCTCTAACCAAAAATAGAGCTAAATGGAAGATTTAAACTTCCAAACTAACATCTTAGAAAAGATACAAAATTGAAAGGAAGACGACAGAGGAACAGTATGTGATCTGCTACCCAACTGGGAGAGATCAGAAGCCTATCTGCACTACATCTAAGGGCACTATTTCAGAAACTGGAAGCAACTTAGTCTTAGAGGGAAAAAAAAGGGAGGGAAAGGAGACTAAGAATTCTCTCTCCAGTAAGAACTTCAGCATCTAAGATCTACAAAAGAGAAGGAAGGAAGGAAGGGAAAGAGGAAACGGAAGGAAAAGCAGTCCATGGCAAAAGGGTAAGAAAAAGTAGGCTACCTTCCAGTGACTTCCTGATCTAAGGCTCTAGTGTCTGACTATCTAGAGCATTTCTTCCTCAGTTTAAAGGAAAATTTTCTCTTTTCCCTTACTTAACATGACTCCTATAATGAAGTATGACTTAGCAAGGCAATGGATATACTGTCCCTGGAAGTGAAAATCAAAGATGAAACAGAGCTTTTAGTTAAAGTTATAACTATTTTGTCATTGATTTTTTTTTAAAAGGGTAGGGTGAAGCATAATCTGAAAAAAAAAAAATCCATTTATGAAAATTCATTTACAAAGCAGAGCTACCAAGACTAATTCTAACTTTGTCTTAAGCAATAAATATCTTCAGATCGTTCAACTAGGGAATTCAGAAATTTCCCTAATTATGTTGTAGTTTGTATATCCTAAATATTCATTATCTGCAGTTCCTACAGGCAGTTTTTAACTACACATGGCTTATAAGCATAACATTCTTTCTTTTTTTTAAAATTGTGTTTTTAACTAATTTTTTTCAGTAGTCATTTATTAAATGCTACTATGTGTCAGTCACTGTAAAGATGAGTAAGACATAGTTCACACATTCCAATACTTCAAATTTCAGAAGGTAAGACCGGCACACAACCAAATAACCATTATACCAGATAGGAAATTTTATGGTGGAAGTAGTAAAATGGAGTCCCAAAGTAGGGAGTGATTAATTCTGAGATGGTGACTAAGAAAGGCTTCCAAGAGGTATTGATTCTTGAAATGAAGGGGTTCACCTAGCAAAAAAAAAAAAAAAAAAGGCCAAAGGGTATTCCAGGCAAGGAAAACACATATAAAAGAACAAAGTAGCACAGATAATTGGGGAACTGCAAGTAGTTTGATACAAATGGAGTACAGGGTGCAAGAAGCAGAGGTGCAGGAAATGAAACTAGAATGCATAGAACCCTACTTTATTCAAGGTGATAATGTTCCCAGCTAAAAAAAAAACAAAAAACAAAAAACTATACTTTCCAGCTTCCCTTGCAACTAAAAATGGTCAATGAAATATAACAAAATTTGCTAAAGCGTAAGACTCCTTTAAAAAACTTCAGATAGTTAGTAATGAATGTCCTTTGCTTTAGTTTCTTCCTCCCACCTGGAACTCAGAAAGCAATGCCTGCCTCTGCAGCAGCTCTCTTACATAACAAATGAACCTGAAGTTATAAACCATACACAACAGACAGTAAAATCAAGAAGTAAGAAAAAGCTTAGATGACCATAAAATTACCATACAACCTTGGATATTCTATCTCCAGAACTGTATGTAACTCCTAGATCTTATTTAAGAAATTTCCTGTTCAGGGTAAGGTGACCTTAGGTGGTAAGCTGGTTTACCTGTTAGCCACCTAAGTAACAGGTGGCTGTTACCTGTTAAGGTAGGTAACAGGTGGCTCAGCCTGTTAAGCGTCTGCCTTGGGCTCAGGTCATGATCCCAGGGCCCTGGGACTCAACTTCTCCCTCTGCCTGGCTTCCCTACCTGTGCATGGGCTCATGTACTCTCTCTCTGACAAATAAGTAAATAAACCTAAAAAAAAAAAAAGAAAAAGAAAGAAAGAAAAGAAAAAATTTCTGTTTAAGGGCGCCTGAGGGGCTCAGTCAGTTAAGCATCTGCCTTCAGCTTAGGTCATGGTCTTGGGGTCCTGGGATGGAGCCCCACATCATCCACCTCCCCACCTGCTCATGATCTCTCTCTGAAATTTAAAACAACAACAACAACAACAAAAAAAAAACCTTAAAAAAAAAAAAGAAAGAAAATTTCTGTTTAATATTCAACCAAACTTAATCCTAACTGATAAAGGTATCAGGTCCAAGCATATGGAAAGACACTCTTAAGCTATTTCTCAGTTTTAAACAAATAAGTAACAGATTTATGTTCACACTCATGTTAAGATGTTAAAAATATTAGAAAAAGGCCACACTGGCAGCACAAAGACGGGAAGACCAGCTGAGAAGCTACTGCACTCATTCAGACAAGAGATGAGAGTTTAAAGGCAGATTCAAGAGACATTAAAATTGACTGTAACAGGGTTCAATGGGTTCAAAGGATAATTAATTAGCTATAAAAGGACAAGAAAGGAAAAGGATCTAAATATCTGCTTGGTCCTAAAGTGTATTCAGTGTCACTGCTGAAGATAAAGTCTACAAGAATTTGAATATTTTACATGGTATTTACATTTCCCTTAGGGACTAAGTGTATGTGTCACTCCCAAAATTCATACATGGAAGCCCTAACCTTCAGTGTGGCAGCATGTGGAGTTAAGAATTACTGTTAATTGAGGTTACAAGTGTGAGGCTGATAGGATTAGTATCCATACAAGAAGTAACACCAGAAAGCTGGTGTTTCCCTCCCCCACCCCCACCTCCCTGCTTGCAGACAGGATAAAGGCCTTGTGAAGACTCAGACAAGGAAGCCATCTGTAAACCAGGAAGAGAGTCTTCACCAGAAACCAAACCCTGCCAGAAACTCAATTTTGGACTTTCCAGCTTCCAGAACTGTGAGAAAATAGATTTCTGTTGTTTAAGCCATCCAGTCTATGATATTTTGTTATGGCCGCCTAAGGTAATACAGAATTTGCTATTGAGAAATTGGGTACTGCTATAAGAAACACCTAAGAATATCAAGTGGCTTTGGAACTGGGTAATGGGTAGAGGCTGGAGGGGTTTTGAGTTGCATGCTAAAAAAAGGCACAGAGGTGCCTGGCTGGCTCAGTAGGAAGAACATGCAACTCATGAACTTGGGACTGTGAGCTGGACCCCCTCACTGGGTGCAGAGATTACTAAAAAAAATAAGTAAACAAGCTTTATACATAAAAGGCCTAGATTGCTGTGAAAGGACTATTGATAGAAATATGGCCCTCAAAGGTGAGAAAGAAGGTGAGAGGCCCTCAAAGGTGAGAAAGAAATCCAAGAGAAGAAAGCCACAAAGAAGGTCCCTATAATCCTAAAGAATATTTAAATCATGAACAGAATGTTGGTTAGGAATATGAACATTAAAAGACCATTCTGGTAAGGTATTAGACAGAAATGAGGAACATGTTATTGGAAATTGAAGGAGAGGTGATCCTTGTTTCCTTGTTTTAAGCAGCAACAACAAAAAACAGCAAAGAGGGGCACCTGGGTGGCTCAGTTGGTTAAGCATCGGATTCTTGATTTCTGCTCAGGTCATGATTTCCAGGTCTCCACGTCAGGCTCCACACTCAGCAGGGAGTCAGCTTGAGATTCATTCTCTCTCTCTGCCCCTCCCCCCACTTATGCTCACTCACTCTCTCCCCCTCTCTCTCAAAATAAATAAAAGATTTTTAAAAAGGCAAAGAACTTGGCTAAACTGTGTTCAGATTCTAATGTTTTGCAGAAGATAAAGCTTTGAGTGACAAAATTGGACACTTAACTAAAAAGATTTCTAAGCAAAGTGTTGAAGACCTGTTTTGTCCTTACAGCTTTTAGTAAAATGTGAGAGGAAAGAAAGAAAATGAAGGAAATGTTAAGCAGAAAAGACCTAGAACTTGAAGATTAGGAAAATTTTCAGCCTATCCATACTGTCAAAATGATAAAGCTTATTCTGGAAGAACACTAAGGGTGTGGCTGAACTATGTGATAAGGAGATTAGTATGGGTGTGAGCCACAAATAAATCAACCATCTCAGCAGAAGCCAGGCATAAAGACTGGATAATAGCAGCAGAAATCCAGCCAGCTGAGACACTAAAGGGAACAGGAAAAAAAAAAATGGTATGGAATGAGACAGCTGTAAGACTTCCAGGATTCTACAGAATGAGACCATAGAGGTACCCAGCTTCAAACATGACTTATCCTTCAGAAAAGGGGAGACTGACCCCAAAGAGGATTTAGAGATAGGAAGGCTGCCACTCCCACCACAGGTCCAGAGGACAAGTCTGGCTCTTCCTCAGTTTCAAAAGGCGAAGTCTCTTTGGTTTGGGAGTAGGGAACCAAGATGCCACCAGTACCTTAAAAGCAAGGTAATGGCCCAGTACCTGGGAACCGGGTTGCTCCACAGAACCATGAAAGTGGCACTAACTCCCCAGTGGGCCTGGCAGGCAGCACACTGAACCAAAGAGGATTGTTCTCAAAACCTAACAACTAATGGAATTTGCCTTGCTAAGTATTGGACTTGCTTGGAACCTTCACCTCTTTCCAAATTCTCCCTTTTGGAATGAGAATATCTACCCTTTTCTGGCACACTATTGAATTTTTAGAAGCACATAACTTTGTCTAGATTCACAGGTTCATAGCTGGAGAGAAATTTTTCTTCAGAATAATCCTATCTCCAGGCTCACCTATGACTGGATTCAGAGGATATTTAGACGAGACTATGGGCTTCAGACCTTACAGTTGATGCTAGAAGGAGTTAAGACTGTTGGAATGGAATGAATACATTTTAGATGCAAGAATTTTAATCTGGAGGACCAGGGGTAGAATCTTAATTGACTTAATTTATATGTGTGTGTCCCCCACCCCACACCACCCCCAGCACCAAACTCATGTTGAAACCGTAAACCCCTAGTGAGGAAGCATCTGGATCTGGGAAGAAATTACTGGATCTGGGAAGAAATTAAAGTTTAGTGAGGTCTTAATGCTGGGGTCCTTAAATAAAAAAAAGTTTTTTTAACTTTTCTAAAGGGACACCTGGCTAGCTCAGTCAGAAGAGTGTGTGATTCTTGATCTCAGAGTCATAATTTCAAGCCACTTGAGGGGTGTAGAAATTACCAAAATAATTTTTAAATAAATAAAGGTGGGGTCCTGATCAGATAAGACTAGCATCCTTGTAAGAATAGACTTCAGGGAGTTTGAGAGTTCAGGCACAGAGAGGAAAGGCCCTGGAGGCTCCAAGATTAAGGCAGCTATCTGTAAGCCAAGAAGAAAGCCTTCACTAGAAACCAAACCCTGCCAGAATCTTGATCTTGGACTTTTGTTTTTTAAGCTACCCAGTCTATATGGTATATTATGGCACACCAAGCGCACTAATACAATCTGTATAGTACCAGTAATAAATAGGTCAATTCCACCGTTCTGATTTAGAGATGCTATTTAAATGGCTTTTGCAGGATCATATCTTCGAAGAGATTAAAACTTGCTGTTCTTGAAAAGAAAAGAAAATATGGGGGTGCCTGGGAGGCTCAGTGGGTTAAAGTCTCTGCCTTCTGCTCAAGTTACAATCTCAGGGTCCTGCCCAGCAGGGAGCCTGCTTCCCCCTCTCTCTGCCTGCCTCTCTGCCTACTTGTGATCTCTCTGTCAAATAAATAAAATCTTTTTTAAAATTTTAAATTTAAATTTAAAAAATAAAATATGGGGGCACCTGGGTGGCTCAGAGGGGTAAGCCTCTGCCTTCGGCTCAGGTCATGATCTCAGGGTCTTGGGTTCGAGCCCCACATCAGGCTCTCTGCTCAGCAGGAAGCCTGCTTCCTCCTCCTCTCTCTCTCTGCCTGCCTCTCTGTCTACTTGTGATCTCTATCAAATAAATAAATAAAATCTTTAAAAAAATAAAATATGTACTTTAGTGATGGCACCAAAAAAAACCAAAAAACCTCAGTATGAAAGAAAGAACAATACAATGCTCATCTCTCCTACAATTTTTGGCAGGGGTGGTTTCTATAACAGTAGCTATCAAATTTTTTCTGTGGTGATAGGATGGAGGTTTTCATTTCATGGGCATTCCCTGAACCCTATAACTACAATCTTTTCATCTCCAGTAAAGAAATCATATGCATATGTGAAATACATGAACTTTAATCCACTTTTTTAAAGGTAAGCTTCCCCCACCCCAAAGTTCAGTACTTCGTATTACTCATTAAATGGCTGTAAATTATTTCACAACAGGCCATGGTACTGGTGTTCTATATTCCTATTATATGCTGCTTTATACTATAACTTTTTTCCAAAGGTAAAGGTTAAATCTTCTCTCTCCAAGCAGATTTTAAGTCTCTCAAAAGCAGACACTAGGTAATCTATTACTTCTCTCTCACAGAGCAAAGGCATTGTCTTGCACTCAGGTTTATGCTAAAATACAGGAGTTGCTGTTTTGATGGTTTGGTTCCAAAGGCATAAATAAAAATTTAACAATCTGAATCAGAGGATAACCAGAGAGGTAAACAAACACAACAAAATATGCTTTTCACTGCCAAAGTAGGGTAAGAATGTCCAAACACAGAAGAAGCAAAAAGTGGAGCATAGCAAAGAAATCACAACCAATATTAATTTATAAGTGTGGTTGGTGAATTTTTCTACCAAAAGACTCTCTAGCAGGCTACCTATAGCAAAAGCTACTGCAAAGCCACTTCAAGTAGATAATAAAGAGTACCCTAGATGAAACATCTTGGACAAGAGATAGCCTACAAACAGCAAAAAAAAAAAAAATTTTTTTTTTTTTTTTTTGCCACTAGTGACTTTGTCAAAAATACAACTTCACCAGAATTTCAGAATGACTCTCAGGCTAAATGATGTTAAGTTTTCTTTCTTATGAAAGGGGACAAACCACAGTTGAAACGTTAAACTCACACGTTTATAACATTTAATCAAGTGACACAAAACTGAAAATTCTGAAACTGGCCTGATATTTGTTTTATAAACTAGAATCTGTAACAATATAAATGGATCAATTCCTTCAAAGTAGACTTTCATTTTTATTCTAAATTGGTTAGTATATATTTAAAGATTAACAAGAAGTATACAAGGAAATTACCTCTAAATTATTAGACAATGTAAAAAAATAATTTTAGTAATTATATATTTATTCTAGAAAGATTAAAGGACTCATGAGAGCCACAGTTTTCTACAATACCTCCAGAAAGTGGGGAAGAAGTTCCCAATTTTTGTAAGTGAAGCCAAAAGACTAATTTGACTAATGAAGGACAATGCTAACACTCTAACTACTGATTGTGATCCTTAAGCAGTGTTACCCTCAGAAAAAGAAATGGCTCACAGGACTTATAACAATGTTTATACAAATTGTTTCTGTGGTAAATAATGGCAGATTTGATTATGGTTGTACTTGTGATCCCAAAATACAAACTCTTATTATAGTTTAAATTCAATGAGCTTTATACCTATTCTGAATTCCGTTCATCAGAATATAAAAAGCAAATGAGATCATTAAAATTCAATGCTAAGGGGAGCCTGGGTGGCTCAGAGGGTTAAACGTCTGCCTTCAGCTCAGATCATGATCCCAGGGTCCTGGGATCGAGCCCTGCAACTGGCTCCCTACTCAATGGAGAGTCTGCTTCTCCCCTTCCCGCCCCAGCCCTCTATCAGCTCTTGTTCTCTCTGTCTCTCTCTCAAATAAATAAATAAAATCTTTAAAAAAAAAAATTCCAATGCTAAGACCCCTGGTCAAACCAAGAAGCAATCATACCAGATTCAAAAGTAGTATCTAAAATTGCTTCTGAACATCTGTATCTTCAAGTCTCAGTGAGTAATCTCTATCAGGCTCTTCATTGTCCTTGAAAGCATGGATTAGAAAGAGAACCCAACTGAGAGACACAAGAAAAGACTTAAATGAGCTTTTATGAAAGAGCATAACCAAATCAATAAACATTCAATGAACATTAGAAGAACATCAAATGTTGGCAAGGATATAGAGGAAATGGAATTCTTTTTTTTTTTTTTTTAAAGATTTTATTTATTTATTTGACAGAGAGAGATCACAAGTAGGCAGAGAGGCAGGCAGAGAGAGAGGAAGGGAAGCAGGCTCCCTGCTGAGCAGAGAGCCCGATGCGGGACTCGATCCCAGCACCCTGAGATCATGACCAGAGCCGAAGGCAGCGGCTTAACCCACTGAGCCACCCAGGCGCCCAGGAAATGGAATTCTTATTCATTGCTGTATTTTGTGGGAATATAAAATGGTATATCTCCTTTGGAAAAAGGTTTAGCAGTTTCTTATTAAGTTAAATATATACCTGTTCTTTGACCAAGCAATTTCACATTTCAATATTTACTTAAGGGAAATGGTAACATATGATCCCAAACGATTTATATAAAGTGTTCACAGTAACTTGATTGATGATTCATTCTACTCATGAATAAGACAAAAAAAAATTATGAGACATTAATATTATACTATTCTGCAATAAAGAAGAAAAAGCTGATACATTTAACAACATGGATGAAGCTCACAGACAGTTAATACTGTGCAAAAAGGCGGCCGATTTTGAAAAGCACAGAATCTGCTTGTATCAAAAATCCCCAGCTTTTCACAAATGAACAAAAGTTCCCTAAAAATAACTCTTATCCCTCTGTGAATCGTACTGTTTTTGTGCTTCATCTAGTATTCCACAGTATTGTTTCTACTACTTTTTTATTGCAAATGTAGAGTATTTCAGCTAAACAATGACTTAAAACTTCTGTACGCCACAATCCTATAAACCTAATCAGCATTAACAAGATTGTTTCCATGGATACATAAATATTATATCCAGTGAAAATCAATAAAAGGAAATGCTGTTTAGAATGGAGTTGGGAGCCCAAGAGGGGGAGTGCTCATGCCCAGTATTCTTGCCAATTATAGACCTAACAGGAAGAGAGGAACCTTCCTCAAAGGTGAATACTACTGGACTATCCCAGCAGGAAGAAAGAAATTTTCTTAATGCACAGCAACATCCAACCAGTAAGAGACTGTCACACCCTGGCAATGAACAGCCAGTATACTTGGAACCCCCATTTTACTTTCATAGACTTTTGTTTGTAACAGCTCTCCCAACTTCCCCACCTTTGATCTATAAAAGGGCATGCTTGTATTTTGTTCCATGGACTTGCCTACGGTTTTGCCATACCTTGCTTGTTCTGGATAAAGAACTCTTCCTGAATAAAGCCTTCCTTTTGCTGGTAAAATAATTGACAGTTTTATTTTTAAGGTTAACAATTCTCAGTAAACTATTGGAACTCAATCTACAGAGTACTTTAAACCAGGCTTACTCTTAAACAACCAAAAAAAACCCACATGTTCCAATAATTTAGTTAATCTAAACAGTTTCTCTAACCTAATTAAATCACTGGTACAAATCTAATCTTTGATAGTGAACGAGTCTACCAAAATGACATTTTCACAGATCCCTTTAAGCATTCACAGTGTTCTGTTTTGACTTTAAACTCAAACATAGAAAACAGCATTCTGAAGGTATAGTAAAAGATAACCATCCCTCCAAAGTTTCCAAATATCTGTTAGAAAAAAAATGGCAGGGCACCTGAGTGGCTCAGTGGGTTAAGCCTCTGCCTTCGGCTCAGGTCATGATCCCAGGGTGCTGGGATCGAGCCCTGCATTGGGCTCTCTGCTCCGCAGGGAGCCTGCTTCCTCCTCTCTCTCTCTGTCTCCCCCACTACCTGCCTCTCTGCCTACTTGCAATCTCTCTCCATCAAATAAATAAATAAATAAATAATTTTTTAAAAACGAAAAAGAATGGTAAAATATAAGCAACTAAACATAAAAGTAGAAATAATACACAAGAAATCCCAGAAAGTGGGGATAAAATAAGTGGATGAATCTTTAAAAATAGTAATAATAAGGAGAGTATATAAAAAAACAATTAATTATATATTTAACTTAATAAGAAACTGCTAAACCTTTTTCCAAAGGAGATATACCATTTTATATTCCCACAAAATACAGCAATGAATAAGAATTCCATTTCCTCTATATCCTTGCCAACATTTGATGTGTAACAGAAACAAATTTCTGAAAATATGTCTCGAGAAAGCACAAAAAGCAAACTAGTGATGATTAAATTATGATTGGTACTGAGTAGACTGCAAAGGTTAAGTACTAGATACATTACAGAAAAGAACAAGTTCCAGACTAGATCTGTATATCTAATAAAGAGAGTAAGGGTGCCTAGGTAGCTCAGTTGGTTGGGTGTCTGATTCCTGGTTTCAGCTCAGGTCATAATCTCACAAGATCAAGCCAGGGTTGGCCTTCCCATTTACCAGGGGGTCTGCTTGGGATTCCCTCCCTCTGCCCCAATCCCCACTCATGCTCATGTTCTCTAAAATAAATGGATGAATCTTTAAAAATAGTAATAATAATGAGAGTATATAAAAAAACAATTAATGGCTACTTAACTATGTAACAATGTACAGAAAGCAATCAGAAAATTCCAGTTACAGATCAGAACCTCACAAGTGAGAAACAGTACTAGAAAAATGAGTGTAATTCAAAACATCTTTAAGTCAGGAGAACCAAAATTCAAAGGAGGAGAACTAGAAAAATGAGCATAATTCCAAATTCAAAGGAAGAGTAAAGCAAGGTTTGGGACACCTGGGTGGCTCTGTCAGTTAAGTGTCTGACTTTGGCTCAGGCCATGATCTCTGATCTCTGGGTCCTGGGATTGAGCTCTGCTAAGCAGGGAGTCTGCTTTTCCTTCTGTCTCTGCCCCTCCCCCATCCCACACATGCTTGTTCTCATTCTCTCTGAGTGAATAAATGAAAATCTTTTAAAAAATAATAAAAAATAAAGTAGGGCAGAAGCTGAAAAAGGCAATGTTAATCTGTACATAAAGAATATCAAAGGCCATTAGAAACTAGTGAGAACAGGATATTGATGAGGAGGATGCTTCCTAAGGCTTTGAGACTACTTTATGGGGCATCTCAGAAACTAAGAAAATATAGCTTATGCCATGGTTATAAAGCCAGGAAGAATGTCACTTGACAAGACTTGAGAATCCTAGGCTTAGACCAAAAGAATCTAAAATGTTTTGACAGCAATCAATTGATGAAAATTGTAAATGTAAACCTTAGAATCAGAAGCAGAGATATATACACAAGCTCCAGGTATTCCAAACTATTTACCACTCCCTAACCACATTACCTTCACTGTCACCACCGTCACAATGTTCTTTGCCCCTTATCCTCAATTAATCTAACTGGCCCAACATCCTTCAAGATTTGATTTAAGTCTCTCCTTTATTTTTTAGAAGCCTATTCTGAATGCTTCCATGACCTACTACCTACAATTAGGTGTCCCTTCTACAGAATGACCTTTCTTATAATCACTTACTCAGTATGAAACTTTTTGTGCTTAACTTTAACACAACTTTATACTGTATTTTCTGATTTAGCTATATATCTCCCTTTGCTCTTTGAGAACAAAGAAATGGCCTTACCTGTATCCAACACTTCATCAAAGAACCTTAAAAACTATTGATGTATAATGAATTTTTGGATAAAGCTTAGGTTTTAGATAAAACTTCTGGATAAAAGTTTTATCCAAAATTTTTTGGATAAAATTTAGATTTTTGTAAATGATCAAATAAATGTCCTATCTATTCTCTCATTCACTGACTTGCACTTATTACTGAACCTCAGCCTCTAGAACAATACTGACTCACAGTAAAGGCTCAAAAAAAATGTCTTTTCATTATCCTACACATGATGTTTGTCATCACCCAAGGTGAACATAATGCAAATGTGACCATAATACAAGTATTATCTCCTCACAGCTTTCCTTAACTTAAATCCAATTTGGAATCACATTTAGTAGCCCATTCAATGGAACTCAGATGAGAAACAAGAAGTTTAGAATATGTTAATTCTGAAAGTGCTGGAATAGGTATAATTTAGGTATTTACCTCCCAAAGGCAAAAAATCAAACAATGGCGTTCTCAAAAACTCTTACATTTGATAAATCCACTTTTATCATTAAAAACATGCACACTGTCCTTAAAAATTATGTATTTATACACTTATGTAGTATGCTTTTGCTTCAAATGACAAAAAGTGACAAATTTTAGAAAAATAATCAGAGTATCTAACAAGGCAGGTAACATACAACCTATACAAAACAGTCTTGTTCCAAAGATCCTCCAAGTTATGATTTTTTTTAAAATTTTACCTGACATCATTCCAGCTGTTTTACAAATATTTCACTTAATCATTGTAAAAATCCTACAGAGTAGATCCTGTTACTATTCCATTTTTACAGATGAGGAAGTTGAAGCACCAAAGTCAAGTCACTTTCCTGAGGTCACAAAGTTGACAAGTGGCAGAGGCAGAATTTTTATCCCCAAAGTCAACTCCAATATCCATACTCTTTAATTTGTTATGCTTTTTTTGTTTGTCAAGATTTTATTTATTTACTTGACAGAGAGAGATCACAAGTAGGCAGAGAGGCAGGCAGAGAGAGAGGGGGAAGCAGAGCAGAGAGCCCAATGCGGGGCTTGATCCCAGGACCCTGAGATCATGACCTGAGCAGAAGGCAGAGGCTCAACCCACTGAGCCACCCAGGTGCCCTGTTATGCTTTTAAAAAGAAATTTGAATGGTAAGGTGTGGTAAACTTATACTTCACCATTGCTGGTAGCATTATACACTGGTAAAATCCTTTTGTAAAATAATATGACAATACTTAAGAAGAGCCAGAAATGTTCATATCCTTTGATCACATAGTTAATTCCTGGGAATTTCAGGTAAAGAAATAATTTAAAAGTATTATTACAGATGGTAATAAAGACTTCACAGAAACATGAAAACATGTTTGTAATATAATAAATTAACAACAGATTACTAAAAGTAGACAAATATATATACCAATAAAGACAATGTGCAAATAAAGTGGTTATTGTATTAGGTAGTACTGGGGTTTTTTTTTTTTTTTTTGAACATTTATTTGAGAGAGAGAGCGCATACTTGAGCACGGGGAGGGGAAAGGCAGAGCAAGAATCTCAAGCAGACTCCGTGCCCAATGTGGCACCCAATGTGGGGCTCAATCCCATGACCCTGAGATCACCATTTAAACCAAAACCAGGGGCGCCTGGGTGGCTCAGTGGGTTAAGCCGCTGCCTTCGACTCAGGTCATGATCTCAGGGTCCTGGGATCAAGCCCCGCATCGGGCTCTCTGCTCAGCAGGGAGCCTGCTTCCTCCTCTCTCTCGGCCTGCCTCTCTGCCTACTTGTGATCTCTGTCTGTCAAATAAATAAATAAAATCTTTAAAAAAAATTAAATTAAATTAAATAAATAAATAAATAAACAAACCAAAACCAATAGCTGGATGTTTAACCAACCGAGCCTCCCAGGTACCCCTGGGGGATAACTGTTTTAATGTTTTCTATCATGCAAATAATAAGTAAATTAATTCTTCCTTTAAATTCAAACAATACATACAGATAAGGCTAAAGACACCATCACTTCAAAATCCTAGTCACTTCTTTCTACTAGTCCTAATCCCTACCTCTCGCTCACCCTTCCCAAGAGATAATCAATGTTTGGTCTGTCTCCTTTCAGAACTTTTTCCACACTTTCATAAATACCCAGTGAAACTTACAGTTGTATCCTACTATACATATCACAGTGCAACTTACTCAGTTATAAAGAGATCTCATTCCTTTATGTGCTGTATGGTATTCCACTACATAATACGACAGAGTATCTAGCTATTCACATGTTGTTGGACACTTAAGGAGTTTCTCATGTTTTCCTTCACACAACACTTGCCATGAAAATTCAACGGGCATGGCTCCTTGGAGAAATATATACACATACCCATATGCTTCTCTAGTAAGCAGTAGGTCATTCACATTTTTTTGGCTTAATACTGCCAAACTCCCTTCCAAATGACTCTACCAATTTACATTCCCACAATTATGCTTTCCCTGGCCTTTTATCCACTATCATTTACATGGTCTCAGAAATTCAAACAAACAAAAATTTCTAAAAGAATCCCATATAGCCCATTTTTGAGAAGCTGTTTAAACAATGGAGAAAATAAATCTCCCTTTCTCTTGTCACTGCACTGAGAAGATATAAATCTAGTTCTCTGTATTATAACCTAGTTTACATCCCTGAGCACATCAGCTGTAATTCAAAGCAGAAAACAGTGTGGCAATTCATATACTGCTTGGCCTTAGTGCTCAAAGATATGTTGACAGTATTGCTCTGTGTGGGTGAGTGGAAACTAAAAGTGGATCGTCATCTCTTCTACTATGTCCATACAAAGTTGTTCTTGGCTTTACCACAACACACATGGTTAGTGCAGGTTTTAGAATATATTGTGGCTCCATATCTTCACTTCACAGACTGCCAGTGTCTGTAATCAAAACGAACCACCCTATCTTCGCAGAGCATCAGTTTGGACCATCTGCTACTACTTCTGTTCCCCAGCATCTCTAAGCTTTGAGCTTTGCTATACAGCATAAAAAAATTGAAGGAGTCTGAAAGAAAATTCTGCTTCCTCCCTCCTCTTGCTTTTTATTAACAAGCATGAAAATGTGAAGAAGAAAATAATATAGAACAGAGTCTGTGCTAGACAAAGTTATTTTGTCAATGAATCAAACAGGAGTAACTTATAAACTTAGAATACAAATGAGGAAACATCCAAGTTCTACAAGTTTTCTTCTACTAAGAATGACAGCTATATTCTGAAGCATACCAAATATGCCACTAGAGTTAACAACTTCAAATAATTCAAAAATGTGTCTTTGAAAACTGGCCATAAGAAAAGGATATAAATCACAAAAGACACCACTTAGTTTATTGTCACAGAAAATCTGTTGTATACTTAAACACTGCAGGAGAGTCTTAAAAATGTCATGGAAAGAATGCCTTTAAGTATTCATTAGCTTTTTTAATTTTCTGTAACATAACAAAATGACTATTTAACATATGTTGATGACAAGTTTTCTAGTGCATTCACTTGCTTCCAGCAGTTTCTCAAATCAAACACACAATTTATCATTCTCCTGGTTCATAAACTTCTGAGCTATCAACAACATGGCACCCATCAGTTCAACTACATTAAAATATATGTTTCTAAGTACCTTCCTTTTTTCCAGGGGTTGGGGGGAGTTAGTCAAGACATCTAGTAGCCCAAATTCCTTTGTGAATTTAACCAAAACGTAATGACAGGTTGTCATCAGTGCTTTAACCTTAAAGATACTAAGATTAATAATAGCTGGTGTATCTAACCTAGCATTTTACTCCTTTTTAAAATTTTAATTCCAATATAGTTAACAGTTTCAGGTATACAATAGAGAGATTCAACGATTCTATACATTACTCAGTGCTTATCATGATAAGCATACTCTTTGAGGGAGGAGCCCTAAGCCCAATGCAGGGCTCAGTCCCAGGACCCCAAGATCATGACGTCAGCCAAAGGCAGACACTTAACCAACTGAGCCACCCAGGTGCCTCCAAAGATTGTTATCATAGTTTAATAAGGATAACATATATATCTATGTTGGTACTTTGGTTTTGGGAAGGTATGGAAGGTGAGGAGGGAAAGTAGGCAGGAAGGCAGGAACACAGGAAGGAAGACGGGAAGGTCAGCTCACATAGAACTAAGCCCCCCCCCCCCACCAAAGTACACATATGTTTTCAGGTTCCCTAAAAGAACCAGTGATGTTTTCTTTCACCATGTGAAAATGTGCCCCAAAATGTGCTAAGCCAATCCCATTAAATATCCATGAATTTAAAATCATTTATAACCTCCATTCTATTTCACTTTAAGAGTAGTCTTTTTTTTAGGGCCACCTGGGTGGCTCAGTCAGTTAAGAATCTCCCTTCGGCTCACGTCATGATCTTGGGGTCCTGGAATCAAGCCCCACATGACATTCTGCTTTTCCTTCTCCCTCTGCCCCTATCCCACCACCTGCTCTTGTTGTCTTCTCAAATAAATAAATAAAATCATTTTTAAGGAAAGAGTAGTCTTTTATAACATATCCTAAGCACTTCCCCTTTCCAAAAACTTTATTATTCACTAAGATGTTCACAAAAAAAGTTCAGTCCTCCAATGAGTTTCACAAATGAGAAAGCCACAGTAACAACATAGATTTACACCATCAAGTGACTAGAAAATTAAAAGTCAGACCTTTTCCATTCTACCATTAGTACTAGCTAAACTCATAATATTCAGGTTGGAAGCTATTTCTTTATGCCTTTTAACTAAAAAATCATAAATTTTTCCTACAATTCATCCTTATTTATTCATTCATCCTTGCTTATAACTAAGATCTTTGCTAAAAGGCATTACAAAAAAAAACTACCTTGGAAGAAAACAAATTAATGAAATTTGGAAACAAAAAGACAACTGGTCAGGGGGCACACACCTGGGATGGCTCAGTCAGGTAAGCATCCAACTCTTCATTTTGGATCAGGTCATGGTCCCACAGTCCTGAAGACAGGCTTAGAAGGGAATCTGCTTCCTCCTTCCCCCTCTCCCTCTGCCCCTCCCTCTGCTCCTAAGTACCTGCATGCCTGCACACTCAACTCACTCACTCTCAAATAAATAAGTAAATCGTTTAAAAAAAAAATTGGTCAGAAGAAAACATATTAATGTAATCTGGAATCACTCATCCTTTCCACACACAGTGGACATAGCTGGAATTTTTTAACATCCTTCTTGACAAACTGGTGGAAAAAGAACACAAACAGTATGCTATTCTCAATGCTGCTGTTACCTGGGAAGAAATACTGTTGAAAACAAACATATCTTGGAAACCACAACTAACAAGTGACAAAAATGTCATTTTCAGTACTATTAATGGTAACATCATATAACATCTAACAAAATTTCATACATTATCCCTTCTAATATCAAAAGCAATTCTGAAAAAAAAATCACAAATGTTAAGAGTCAGACATGGGCAATTCTGAATTCTTAAAAGAAAGTCACACATTTACAACTGAAAAACTGAGTTCCTGATATTTCAAGAGTATTTACCAATACTTGAGGATTAGAAAATGCATACCAATCTGGTAATGTTTTAATCTGAAAATGTTTTTAATCTGAAAATTTTAAATTAAAATGATGATAAATAGAACAGTTTCAAATTTTTCTAGAAAGGATTCATGTACCATTGGTACTTAATTTTCATGAATATTTTAGATATCATTCCTTACTAGTTCCCTGATCTCAGATTTTCTAATAGCAGTGACACATATTCTATCCTAAACTCTCATTCACAACTTTGAGACGGGTGTCTGACATGGCAACACACTAACAGTTCACCCATAAGCATAAAGGAAAAGTCATTACTATTCTACTAAACATTCAGGTAAAGGAAGAGACAACAGCATTTCCAGTTTATGATGTGAAGAAAACTGAAAAGAAAGTTATTTTAGCAAGCGAACATTAATTTGTTTAAATAAAGAAAATGTTCATTGTTTTTCCACTTTTCCTTATCAACCAAGCTCTAATCATTCAGTTAATCTAGCTTCTTAAATGAGTTTATTTCTTTAAAAATGACTGCATTTTAAAGCTGAATTTAACTTTCAAGGCAATTAATCTGTAACTAAAGAATTACCTTCCCTGTAATCATTCACTCAGTATTTCCCCCAAGGAATTCTTGTCCTAGTTATGTACAAAAATGTTATTACTTTTTTCATTACTCTACACCATGATTTCATGGTAATGGTTATGAAGTCGTCAGGAAATGATTACTAAAAGAATCTATACAGAGGCCTTTTTAAAAATAAAATTTTATATGTAATTTTATTAAAATACTAAAAATAATTCCACAGAGTAAATATATGAAGAAAACTAGAATGAAGTTACCAAAAGAGCTTGGCCTTGAACCCAAACTCCTGAAAAGAGTAGGTAACAAAATGACATAAGAAATTAATTTGTGGGATGCCTGGGTGGCTCAGTCGGTTAAGCCGCTGCCTTCGGCTCAGGTCATGATCAAAACGTCCTGGGATCAAGTCACGCATCTGGCTCCTTGCTCGGCAGGGAGCCTGCCTCTCTGCCTGTGCAGAGTGCACACGCGCTCGCTCTCTCTCTGACAAATAAATAAATAAACAAAATCTTTTTTAAAAAGAAATTAATTTGTACTTTTTAGAGTAAGAATTCTAATACTCCAACACTTAAAAGTAAAGTGAATATTTTACTACACTTTTAAGAAAAATAAATATAATTTAGTTATATTTGGTGACAGACTGCTATTGATTCGTGATTTCTAGAATTCTGAAAATATTCTAATTTAAGTCTACTGTTGAAAACTGTGGTAATTCTTTCTCCTAGAGACAGAAACACGTTGCTATTAAAAAGTGGGTAAGGGGGTTCCTGGGTGGCTCAGTGGGTTGGGCCACTGCCTTCGGCTCGGGTCATGATCCCGGGATCCTGGGATTGAGTCCCGCATCGGGCTCTCTGCTCAGCGGGGAGCCTGCTTCCCTTCCTCTCTCTCTCTCTGCCTGCCTCTCTGCCTACTTGTGATCTCTCTGTCAAATAAATAAATAAATAAATCTTTTTTAAAATAAAGAATAAAAGTGGGTAAGAATCTTAAGCCCATTTTTAAAAAGAAACCCATATACCTACTTCAAAAAACCAGAAAAGCCAACAGACAATAAACAAACAAAACTTTAAAAAGACAATGCAAGGGTTGACATTAAATGTCAAAATTACATTAAATGTAAAAATGCCACCTAATCAAGTTTACCGTTTCATAAAACATAGTTCTACCCTTTTTTCTATAACAGAAATACAGTATGGTTAATCCTTGAACAACATAGGTTAAAAGCACCACGCTGGGGCGCCTGGGTGGCTCAGTGGTTGAAAGCCTCTGTTCTCGGCTCAGGTCATGACCCCAGGGGTCTTGGGATCGAGCCCCGCATCGGGCTCTCTGCTTAGCAGGGAGCCTGCTTCCTCCTCTTCCTCTGCCTGCTTCTCTGCCTACTTGTGATTTCTGTCTGTCAAATAAATAAATAATCTTTTAAAAATAAATAAATAAAAGCACCAAGCCCCATGACTTTGCCTGCACAATCGAAAATGTGCATCAACTGGACTTCCCAAAAACTTAACTACCAGTAGCCTACTGTTCACCAGAAGCTTTAACAGTAACATAAACAGCTGATTAACACTTATTTAGTATGTTATATGTATTATATACTGTATTCTTACAATAAAGTATACTAGAGAAAAGAAAATATTAAGAAAATTATAAGAGAAAATATATCTACAGTACTATACTATCCAATACTATACTATAATACTGAAAAATATCTGCATATAAGTGGACCATGCAGTTTAAACCTGTTGTTCGTTATAGTTAGAGAGAATGCTATACTGCAATAGTAGCTAGTGTACCACCTGCTTACTTATTTTAATGTAAATTTTTTAAAGATATATTTATCAGAGAGAGAGGAAGCGCACACACCAGCATGGAAAAGGGAAGAGGGTGAGGGGGCGAGAGAGAGAATCAATTTCAAGCAGACTCCCAGCAGAGTGTGGAGCCCAACATGGGGCTTGATCTTACAACACTGAGACTATGACCTGAGCGGAAATCAAGAGTCAGACACTTAAAAAACTCAGTCACCTAGGCATCCTTTAGTGTAAATTTGTTTGAGCTTGACAGAGTTATAAAAACATCAAATTGCTTTTCATTCCAATGTGTAGTTTACTGGTTTTGTTTTTTATCTGGTTTTGTTCTTTACTTATAGAAATCAAGTGGGGGGGGGGTTCTATTTCTTACAGTTAGTAAGAAATCCTGATACAAAAATCTAAAGGAGATTCTCGACTACAGGAAAATCTTTTCAACCAAAGACCCTGGTTCAGACATAAGGCTACTTGTTGTAGGTCCATTATAAGAAAAAGAACTAATAAAAGCTGAAGAGAAAATATATTTTAAACTGAGATCCTAGAGGCACCTGGGTGGCTCAGTCGGTTGAGCGTCCACCTTAGGCTTGGGTCATGACACTACAGTCCTGGGATCGAGCCCCACATTGGGATACCTGCTTGGCAGAGTGCCTTTTCCTCTCCCTCTGCCTGCCACTCTACCTACTAGTGCTCTCTCTATCCCTGTCAAGTAAATTAAAAATAAATAAAATAAAAATCTTTTAAAAAAAAACAAAAAACTGAGATCCTAGTTAAAAAATAAAAACAAAACAGTTAAAACTGTTTTGAAGAACTGAATCTGGCCACCAAATAATACACACAAAATAAGCCTAGTTTATTTTCTTTATTCCACCCAATAAGCACTTCACAGTTGTGAGCAATTTCCTGATAACCATACATGGTTTTTATAAGCAACCTCAAGATGACAACATTCTGAAGTTTTATTACATAAAAACAAAAGTGTACCAACACTTCCCAAACAAGCAAAGAACAAAATAATTTAAAATAAGGAAGTCCAGCTTCATATGATGCAATGAAAGTTTCTGAGAAAATGCACACGTTTCTGATGCAAGACTACAAGAAGGAATAATCAGAATTTATGAGGCAAAACAGATGTTACTATACATATTCAAATTATTTTTTAAAGGACTGTTTTATAATGAAAATTATTTCCTGGCTCATACTGGATTAGCTGCTTAGCAACTAGACAGAACACAAAAAAACCCTCAAATTTAGAACCTTTTCCCATACTCCAAAATCAATCTCAGGTAAATAAAACAAAGTTGAACACTAAAAATATGAAGTCATAAATTAGAATCAATTATTTTTCAGGCATATGTTAGAGCAAAAATGTGAAACTTCAGAATGATACAACATATACAGTTGGCAGATCTGACGATACAAATTTTGAGCTCATGAATATTACTCAGCCATAAAAAAGAATGAACTCTTGCCACTTGTAACAACATGGATGAAGCCAAACAGTAATATGCTAAGTGAAGTAAATCGGAGAAAGACACACTGTATGAAATTTCACTTGTAAGTGGAATTTTAAAAACAATTTTAAAAACCGAAATAGGCTCATAAATACAAAAAACAAACTGGGGGCTGGCAGAGGAAAGATGGGTAAGGAAACAGACCAAATAAGTAAACGGGATTAAGAGGTAAAAATTTCAGGCGCCTGGGTGGCTCAATCAGTTAAGCATCCGCCTTGAGTTCAGGTCATGATCCTAGGATCCTGGGATTGAGCCCCACATCAGGCTCCTAGTTGAGCTGGGAGCCTGCTTCTTCCTTTGCCTGCTTTTCCCTCTACCTGTCACTCCCCCTGCTTGTGCTCTCTCTCTCTGTCAAATAAATGAATAAAATGTTTAATTAAAAAAAAAAGAAAGATACAAACTTCTGTTACAAAAAGTAAGTCACTGGGGCGCCTGGGTGGCTCAGTGGGTTAAAGCCTCTGCCTTTGGCTCGGGTCATGATCCCAGGGTCCTGGGATCGAGCTCTGCATAGAGCTCTCTGCTCAGCGGGGAGCCTGCTTCCTCCTCTCTCTCTGTCTGCCTCTCTGCCTACTTGTGATCTCTGTTTGCCAAATAAATAAATAAATAATTAAAAAAAAAAAAGAAGTACGTCACTAAGATGTAATGTACAGCATTGGGAATATAGTCAATAATACTGTAGTAATTTTGTATGGTGACAAATGTTGACTACACTTACAATGGTGAGCATTTCATAATGCATGTTTTCTGTGGTTTCTTTAAAGATTTGTTTATTTAGGGGCACCTGGGTAGCTCAGTGGGTTAAAGCCTCTGCCTTCGGCTCAGGTCATGATCCCAGGGTCCTGTGATAGAGCCCCACATCAGATTCTCTGCTCAGCAGGGAGCCTGCCTCCCCTCCTCTCTCTGCCTGCTTGTGATCTCTGTCTGTCAGATAAATAAATAAAAATCTTCAAAAAAAAAAAGATTTATTTATTTATTGGACAGAGAAAGATGGTGAGAGAAGGAGCACAAGTAGTAGGAGAAGGAGAAGCAGGTTTCCTGCTGAGCATGGAGCCCAATGTAGCTCAATCCCAAGACCCTGGGATCATGACGTAAGAGGAAGTCAGATCTTAACGACTGATCCACCCAGGCACCCCTCAACATGTATATAAATGTTGAATCACTATGCTACACACCTGAAACTAATATAATGTTGTATGTCAACTATACTCCATTTTAAAACAAATAAAAATAAATAAAAAGGAAAAATAACAAAAAAAATTAAAAAGGCAATAAAATGGCAAAACAACTGCAGAAAATATTTGCAGCAAATCCATCTGATGGTTAACATTCAAGGCACTTGTAAAGAGTTTTACGAATTGATTTTTTTTAAAAAAATGATTTTAAATGTTAGGGATGCCTGGGTGGCTCAGTCGTTTAGCAGCGAGCGTCTGCTTTCCGTTCAGGTCATCTGGGATCCTGTCCGGCATCAAGCCCTGCATCGGACTCCCTGCTCTGCCGGAAGCCTGCTTCTCCCTCTCCCACTTCCCCTGCTTGTGTTCCCTCTTTTAAAAAATAAAAGTTTATGGGCTCCTGGGTGGCTCAGTGGGTTAAGCCGCTGCCTTCGGCTTGGGTCATGATCTCAGGGTCCTGGGATCGAGTCCCGCATCGGGCTCTCTGCTCGGCGGGGAGCCTGCTTCCCTCTCTCTCTCTGCCTGCCTCTCTGTCTACTGTGATCTCTCTCTGTCAAATAAATAAATAAAATCTAAAAGAAATAAAAATTTAAAAATTAAATAAAAAATAAAAGTTTAAACAAACTGCCATTTTAGACTAATTAGCAAAAAAAGGTGGTTTTTTTTACAAGTTATAATACCAACTTCTGATAAATGTTTAGTAAAATCAATACTCACATATCACTTTCAGATAATGATCTGAGTCAAAAAAAAGGTTATTTCTGGAAATCTAAGGAAATAACCCTAAAAATGGGGAAATTTAAATGATGTTCATTTCAGCATTATGTAACAAGTGAAAAATTGAAACAAATTGAAGTATCAAGTAATAAGGCAACAGTAAATTAGGAAAACCTAGGCAATGGAATATCAAGCAACCAAGAAAAATTGTATTTATGGAAATAATTTGAAAAAAAATCATATGCTATGTGACAAAAATATACAGAATTTTGATAAAAGAACACTTAATTGAAAACACATTTCATTTCATTCCACTTTAAAAGCCCACTTTTCAATAAAGGGGTTCTTTTCTTTTTTAAAGGCATTAAACCCAAAGACAAAAAAATTGAGATAGGAAAAAAAACTAAGAAAATTCTGGAAGCTGAAAAGAACATGGACACATATTAAAAGACTTAGTAGATATAAGAAAACTGAATCCCAAGGTGCCAATAGGAAAGGTGAGCTTTTTATATGGAGGAATCCCATAAAGATGCAGGATGAGTGGGACGAGGGTGCCTCCAGACGTAGAAGGGTGAGGGTAAGGAAGGCAGAGATGCTACTGGCTCAACTGTATTTAAGTAGTGACATTCCAGAGATCCCCAACCCATTTCACACAGCCTAGCAACCAAGCCTCCCCAGCCATGGAAAAAGACTAGAGATTTATTGTCTGAAGATATGAAACCTCAGAAAATCTCTGGACACCAGACATAAAGGAGGTTAACTAAACCTTAAATGGAGGTATTAGGTAATTAGGTAATGAATGGGAATGTAAAGACATCTCCCCTCTTCCTCCTTTGAGCTTCCAGAGTCTGGCAACTCTCCATATAGAAGAGCTGAGGAGACTTCTCTGAGTGAAGACCTAAAGATACTCACTAGGAGTAGGGAGAGGGTGTTCCACATTGAAAATGCTCAAAACAAGCAACTCTAACAGAGGACTTGCATTCAGTTTTATGAGCAGAGAAACAAGATTATTATGCATCTGCAGAAAACCTATATTGAGAGAAGCAAAAAACAAGAAAAAAATTTTTTGAGGAACATCTATAGGAGGAGGAACAGAAAACTTTTTAAAATATGTTAATATCTTAAGAGGTGAGATTACAACAAAAGTGAAAAAAAGTACAAGATGCTACTAAACAAAATTCACAGAACAAAAAGGGCTCAGAAGGACATAATAATGGTCAACATGTACAAGGTGTTCAACATATACAGTCATCAAGGAAATACAAATGGAAACAACAGTAAGATACTACTTCCCACCAATCTAAATGTCTAGAATTAGAAGAACACACAATACCAAGCACTGGTAAGGAGACAGAACCAACAGAAATGAAAAGAAATTATATAACCACTTCGAAAAATTATTTGGTGGTTTCCAAGAAAGCTAAACATACACTACTCTATGACCTACCATTCCACTCCACTCCTAGGGATATAAGATGCATGGAAATATTATGTTCAGAAAGTCTTGTACAAAAATGTTTAAGGCAGAAATGTCCAACTGAAGAATAATCATGTTATATTCATATAGTAGAATAGCACTCAGCATCAACATGGTTGAGTATCACATGTCTTAGACATTATGTTGACCAAAAAAAGCCAAACACAAAAGGATACATACTTATATGATTCTACTTGTACTAAGCATAAAAACAATCAAAACTAATATATGGTGACAAAAATTGGATCAGTAGTTGCCTCTGGTGGCAAAGAGGCTAAAGGGACAGACGACTGACTGGAAAAAAGCATGAAGGATTTTTCAAAGGTGATGTAAATATTCTTAATCTTGGTCATAAATAAAAACTACTCACCAAATTGATTAAATACCTGAGATATATATTATGATAGCAGCATATGTTTCATGGGTGGAATTTTTTGTTTTAGGGTGTTCTTTTTGCATACACATGGGCTTTATTAGCACACTTCCTTGTGAGCATCGGCCTACAGCCTTACCCCAGGGGGAAGGACTCTGGTAAAGTTGGGTGTACGTATTTTTAAATTCACTGAAGTATACAATTGAGATTTATGCACTGTACATGTAAGATTTTACTACATGTAAATTTATCACATGAAAATTTTCAATTAAGAAAAAAATTAAGTGCTCTGAAAAAATGAGAGCAAAAGGCGATCGGTTAAGATTGGAAGGCAAGGTTAAAGAAATCCCCCCAAAAGGAGTAAAAAGACAAAGATAGCAAAAGGTAAGAAAATTAGAGAATTAATCCAAGAGCTCCAACATCCAAATACAAGCGTTCCCCCCACCTCCAAAAAATGTGGGGCGCCTGGGTGGCTCAGTGGGTTAAGCATCTGCCTTTGGCTTGGGTCATGATCCCAGGATCCTGGGATCAAGCCCTGCATCAGGCTCCCCCATGAAGAGCCTGCTTCTCCTTCTCCTTCTGCATGCCACTGTGCCTACTTGTGCACGCACGTGCCCGCGTGTGCGTGCTCTCTCTCTCTGTCAAATAAATAAATAAAATCTTTTAAAAAGACTTAAAAAAAGGAAAGAAAGAAAAAAAATCTGAGAGGAAATCATCAATAAAACAATTAAAATAAAATCCTCACAACTGAATTTAGGACATCAACTTTCAGGTTAGAGCCCAATTTTACTAGCCAATAGGTGAAAACAGAGCCATACTAAATGACATCACTGTGAAATTTCAAAACACTGTGAATAAAGAACCTATAAGCAACCAGAAATAGAAACAAATACAATGGTCCAAGAATTAGAGTGGTACTGGGTATCTCAACAAGATGGGAAAGCAAGGCTAAAAAAATGAAGCAATACTTTTTCAAAATTTTAAAGAAAAATTATTTCTAGCTTAGAATTCTAACCCAGACACTTAACCATGTATGAAGACAGATTTCAAGGTATTTTTAGACTTACAAATCTCAAATAATTTACATAAATTCTTTCTCAAAAAGTTCCTGAAGCCAAGTATCACCAAAAAGAAAAAATCCAGAAAGCAGAAAACATGGGACAGAGGTTAACCAAAGATCTAGTATAGAAGAATCCTCAGGATAAAGGTGAAGGGAGTTCCCAAGATCATCACTATGGACCAGGTTCAAAGCATAACCAATCCAGTTTGAAACCAGTCCACAGGCTACATGCAAACATCAGAAGAAACTAACAACATGTGATAATCTTGAAAGAAGATGTCGGCAAGTGACAAGACTGTATGCAGGACTGGATTCATGATAAACACTTAGAATACTAAACAAACATAAATAAACCACAATTATTAGCTCTAGGGAAAATAATAAACTGCACTAGAAAAATAATCACAGCTTACTACATAACTTGAACTATGAACCATACATTTACATGGTCATAAGATAAACATTAAGTATTTATCTAACAAAAATTATCATACAACTAAAGTGGCAGGATGAAGTAATAAGGAGAGGAGAAGAGGAAGTGGCTAAGGGAAAAGGAGGGGGAAGAAAGCTGAATTCTCATGCTTAGAAGTGGGAAGTCAACAGATTAATGCCTAAAACTGAAAAATCAGTACCAAAGATCAACTTAAAGAATATATAGTAGTACCTTCTGGGAAAGAGAGAATGCCAAGATTAGGCAATTGCATCTTATTCAACAATTTTTTTTTTAATTCAACAAATCTTACACAAACTATTTAACACTTTAAACTATATGAATGTATAACACTGATAAAAACATACATCTCAGGAAAACAAGATACAAAATCCCAGGTAGATTATGATTAAAACAATACAAAAGTATAAAGCATTTATGAGAAAAAGGAAGAAAAGCAAATAATTAGCTGTGTTAGGTGACAGGACCATCAGTGAAATTTTCTCCCTTTTCCAATGAATTTTCAGTAATGTTATACTGCTTTATAATTTTTAAACAAATTTTACAAAAGGGCTATTGGCTGTTAGTTGCCATTCCTATTGCCTTTGCTTACAATGCTCCCTCCCCCTATGGATACCACCCTACTTCTTGCAATGCCACCTGACTAATCCTCTTTAACAATTTGAGTTAAACCATCACCTCTTTCCAGGCACCTGGGTGGCTCAGTCAGTCAAGCATCCAACTCTTGGTTTTGGCTCAGGCCATGATTCGTACACAAGCTCCTGGTCCTGTGAGCGTGTATGCGTGCACACTCTCTTTCTAATAAATAACATCTTAAAAAAAAAAAAAATCACCTATTGCCTTTCATTTTCAGAGTACTCTTTCCGTCATGACCCTATTCTGTCTTATATGAACAATAAGTTTCTTGAGTATAGTATCATTTCTTGTCTTGGTAGCCCTAGCACTCAGCACAGAGCATTTAATAAATAATCATTCAATTATGTATTTACTCCAATAACCATAAGAAAGGACAGGCAATACATTTTTTAAAAAGAGGTAAGAGGGGTGCCTGGGTGGCTCAGTGGGTTAAAGCCTCTGCCTTCAGCTCAGGTCATGGTCTCAGGGTTCTGGGGTCAAGCCCCACATCGGGCTCTCTGCCCAGCGGGGAGCCTGCTTCCTTTCCTCTCTGCCTGCCTCTCTGCCTACTTGCGATCTCTGTCTGTCAAATAAATAAGTAAAATCTTTTAAAAATAAAATAAAATAAAAAGAGAAAGAGGTAAGAAAGGCAAAGGAACTAATAATTTTACAAAAAGGCACTTCTAAAAAGGAAATGTAATTTATTATTACATTTCCTTTTTTTCTACTTTAACACTTAAAATAACCTAACCTTAACTTTTCTATATAACTCAGATGGGCAAAACATTATTCAAATCTTTTGCAGAAACTTATCTAGATCACCTTACAGATAAAACTCAAAATGTCTTAAAATTCTTCATAAGCTAATAAAAGAAACAGCTATCACACAGTTTGGTAAACTTCGATGTGGAAGAGAGTGTTTTATATTTAAGAAAATATTTTTCAATTATATTGACCAGTAAGTCCTAGAATTCTTCACCTGATCATATTGTCAACATAAACATTTTAAAGCAGATGCCAATAAATAGCCTCATTTCTTCTGCTGCCCAAAATATTTTAAAACGCTGTTAAATAATGAAGTGAAAAAATTAAAAGAATTATTAAAGGGTGCCTGGCTGGCTTAGTCAGTGGTGCATGCAAATCCTGACTGTAAATCTGAGCTCAATGCTGGGTGAAGAGATTATTTAAAAAATAAAATCCGGGATGCCTGGGTGGCTCAGGGTTAAGCCTCTGCCTTCAGTTCAGGTTGTGTTCTCAGGGTCCTGGGATTGAGCCTCGCATCGGGCTCTCTGCTCAGCAGGGAGCTTGTGATTTCCCTCTCTTTCTCGGTCAAGTAAATAAATAAAATCTTAAAAAAAAAATTTTTAATTAAAATAAAATAAAATCCGAAAAAAAAAAAGAGCTACTAGAGGCTTTACAAAACACTAATCTATTTTCATGAAACTACTAGTTACAAAATACACAAAAAGCATTTACATATTAATTTGAAAATTTAACTTTAAAAAAGTCACAAAAATTTTATAATGAGACTTTAATCCCACTGGACTATCAAAAGAAATGGAACTTGTTTAAAAAAAAATGGAACTTGTTACATTGAAATGTAAAAGAAATACAGTCTTTCATAAAGAGGACTAAAAAGTGATGCTTTTTTTTGGTAATAAGAAAAATAGTTTTAAGCATAATTTATTATTTTAAATAATAAAGATATATAATGAAAATTACCTTCAACTTCACAACACAGAGATAAATCTGTTGATGTTTTGCAATATATCTGACCTCTGAACAACATGGGGTTTGGAGGCACCAACCCCACCTCCAGTGGAAAATCCATGTATACTTTTTTGACTCTTCCAAAACTTAACTACTAATAATGTATGTTGACCAGAAACCTTACCAATAACATAACGCCGACCAACACATATTTTGTATGTTATACATATTATATACCTTTTTATTTTTTTAAGATTTTACTTATTTGGGGTGTGTAGGGGGAGAATATGAGCAAGGGGAAGGGCAGAGGGAGAGGGAGAAGCAAACTCCCTGCTGAGCAGGGAGCCCAATGTGGGACTTGATCCCAAGACCCCATAATCATGACCTGAGCTAAAGGCAGACGCTTAACCTGCTGAGCCACCCAGGAGCCCCATATACCATATTCTTAAAATAAAGTCAGCTAGAGAAAAGGAAACATCATTAAGAACATTATAGGGAAAATATATACAGTACTACACTGTTATTTATTTTTTTAAAAATCCCAAGATTGGGGCGCCTGGGTGGCTCAGTGGGTTAAAGCGTCTTCCTTCGGCTCAGGTCATGGTCTCGGGGTCCTGGGATCAAGCCCCACATCGGGCTCTCTGCTCGGCAGGGAGCCTGCTTCCTTCTCTGTCTCTGCCTGCTTGTGATCACTCTCTCTGTCAAATAAATAAATAAAATCCTTAAAAAATAATAATAATAATAAATAAATAAATAAAAATCCCAGGATAAAACCTGTACAGTTGAAACCTGTGTGAAGGGTCAACTGTTTATTCTTCAAATTTGTTTTTCTTTAAACATATATATTTTTACAAAAATGACATCATACATTATTTCATGTTTTCTTCATTGTACCATATTGTGAACAGCTTTCCTTTTTTACTAGGTATATGATATTCACTGTATAGATACAGCAATTTATTTTACCAATCCGCTGGTGGACACCTAGACTATTCATAATTTTTTAAAAACTATAAACAATCGAACACAAACAGTTTTGAGGGGTGGCTGGCTGACTCTTGATCTCAGGGTCGTGAGTCAAGACCCACAATGGGTGTGGAGATTAATAAAAAATAAATAAACTTAAAAAACTTTAAAACTTTAAAAAAAGCTCTTTAAAATAAGTACAAAATTTGGTAAAAAGAGAGTATCTTTGTTAATTAGCTCCAAGGTAAGTAACAAATGAAAAACCTCTAACCTTACAAATCTACCTATGGAAACAAGAACGTCATACACTGTCTATACTAAAGGCAGTAAGCTCACAGAATTTTTGAAGTGTAATAAAGAAACTGAGGTTATATAGGTCAGTTTCACATCCTTTTCTCTACAAACTACAAACGCATTCCTACTTTCATCAAATCAAATCCTCACTAAAACGTATACTTTACAAACAATTAAGAGAAAGTAAGGCTAGTTCTTTTTAATTTAAAGGCAGTCCTTGCTTTGCATGGTCACCATATTCAAAATTTCAGCTTCTACAGTTTAATAACACATGCCCCCCAAAAACACAGTTCAAATTTCAGTCATCACATCAATACTAACTGTATATAATTTCAAAAAATACAAACTGCATGGCTGGTTCTTCAGTCCATGAATCCCTTTTTTTTTTTTTTAAGATTTTATTTATTTATTTATTTGATAGATCACAAGTAGGCAGAGAGGCAGGTAGAGAGAGAGAGAGAGGAGGAAGCAGGCTCCCCGCCAAGCAGAGCCCAATGTGGGGCTCGATCCCAGGACTCTGCAATCATGACCTGAGCCAAAGGGAGAGGCTTTAATCCACTGAGTCACCCAGGCGCCCCTCAGTCCATGAATCCCTATTTTAATAAAAGAGCAAATCCTGATGAGTAACCCATCATGCCACTTCTTTCAAAGCCTGTCTATAATTGGTTCCTACACAGCCGTTACTCAGTTCATATGCAGAGTAAGAAGGTGTAATTGCCATGTGATAAATCCAAGTTATATTTTATGAAAATGCATAATCAAAAAAGTAAACTAGCCAACAAAGGTAAACATGTAGCACAGAAATGAAAAGTGATAATGTTGAATTCCAATTAAATATAGAGATTTAGAAGAAATAGCTGACCATGGAAATGCTGACATTGCTACCTTTCAACAGATACTAGACAGGCATTCAGAGGAACTCAGTGAAAGATATCCCAGAGGAAGAAACACGGACAGAAAAAACAAAAAACCAAAAAACTTTTAGAGAGCTCACAGATACTTTCACAACACTGAAAACACAAAAGAGAAAATGTTGGATGCTAATCCAAACTTAGAATGACAAATACACCAAAGCATAAAAAAGATCCCACTCCATATTTTAAGGTATACAAGGCAAGCTTGAAACTACTCGACAGGTTTTTCCACAAAGCAATAAAACACTAGTTCTGATATTTTAAATTACACCATACTGCATAAATACTATCATTGGACATTTAAAGGAACATCCATAATGTACTGTAAATTATGTAACACAATGCCAGAATTTGCATTCTAGGACCATAAACATATGTACAAATCCATGAAGTGTATGAATAACAAACACTAAATTATCTCTTTGGCTAATGCTGTTGCTCCTTTTCCCTTTTTTATTTTATTTTTTAAGATTTTATTCATTTATTTGACAGAGAGAGACAATGAGAGAGGGAACACAAGCAGGGAGAATGTGAGAGGGAGAAGCACGCCTCCCGCTGAGTAGGGAGCCCGATGCAGGGCTCGACAGGAGGACCCGGGGATCATGACCTAAGAGGCTTAACCAACTGAGCCACCCAGGCACCCCAAGATGTAAATGCAAAGCACAAAATGACAGAATGACAAAAAGTTCTACAGCAAAGTGAAAAAAAAAAGTATGAATTTGACCTGTCATTTTTAATTTTCTGACAAATCTTTAATCTCTAAACTTAAATGGTAGGAGAGGATAATTCATATCTTTCAGTGTGTGTGTAACTGGAAAACAAGAGAATATGCATTGCATTTTTACTCAAGTCACTCAATTTTTTGCCAATTACTTTTTACTTTATAAAAATTAACAACTTCTTGGGACACCTGGGTGGCTCAGTTGGTTAAGCAGCTGCCTTCGGCTCAGGTCCTGATCCCAGCGTCCTGGGATGGAGTCCCACATCGGGCTCCTTGCTCAGCAGGGAGCCTGCTTCTCCCTCTGCCTCTGCCTGCCATTCTGTCTGCCTGTGCTTGCTCTCTCCCTGATAAATAAATAAAATCTTAAAAAAAAAAAAAAAAAGTAACAACTTCTAAAAGATAAAGAAAATTTAATTTCTTCCTTGCAGTACTCTAACTGCACTAAGCTACCATATATCTATAATGGCATTAATGTTTAACATAACAAAGTATTAATAACCAATTAAAGCCACTCAGTTAAACAGCATTCAAATATGGAAAAAATTTTCAGACTAACAGCATATCACAGCCTCTAGTCTAGAATAAAAGTTTTTCCAATACATGAAGTTACAAAAAGCCACCGCCAAAAGATAAAAACTTCTGGAAGAATTATTAGATAAATGACTGACAATCTCCATTAAAAAATGCATAGAACATTGCTGTAATAAAATTTTGATATGCAAAGGACTACATCTAAGGAACTACATAGCTAAAAAGAAACCTCTTACAGCCAGTATTTATCACCCCCTTAAACTTGCCTATTAATGTATATATGTCCATTAAGAAATGTTAATTTTTCAGAACCTGCCCCCAGACAGTAAGTTGAAAAACTACAGGCAGGCCTTTCTTTGAAAGAGTGCCTACTAAAACAAAAGATTTTAAAACATACAAATGTCACTGTATCACTAAGTAGCAATCATAAAGTCTCTACTCCAGTAGCATATGTAACACATAAGCCTTAGGCCTCCACAGTAGTTGGGTTAACAAAGGTTCAATTTTTAGAATTCATGAAGACCAGGCACTTCTCTTAAGAGACTACTTGCTACTTGCTACTATTTGTGTATGTGTCCTCAGTAATAGAAGCCGATCTTTTTGATGTTCCTCAAAGAATAGGCTGACTTTTCACCGTAGCTAAGATTCGATTATTAAACTGGCTCTCGAGACTCTGCTCGCATTACAGACAGCTTTTACAGACTGTTTGCTTTTTATTTATACATGAGCTGTGTGGATTACTTGGAAAATTATTTCTAAAGCATTATCTTTATTTGAGGAGGCAGGGGTCTTTTGGGTATAGAAAGTAGGGTTCTTTCTACTGTGGTTTTCTGCAACTGTGAGGTCAACCTTTCAGAGTTTTGGGGGTTTTATCTCTGCACAGTCTAAAACATTAAGTTCAAAACTACCTGATATCATGAAAATTAAAAACTTCTGAGCACCAAAAGACAGTATCAAGAATATGAAAAACATTCCACAGAAGGGAGAAAATAACTGCAAATCACCTAACTGATAAAGTATTAATATCCAGAGTACAAACGTAAGCTCATTTTATTGCACCTCACTTTTCTGCACTTTGCAGATACTGTGTTTTGTTTTTGTTTTTGTTTTTTTTACAAATTGAAGGTTTTTCACAACTCTACTTGTGCCATTTTTCACCAGCATGTGCTCATTTCATGTTTCTGTGTCACACTTGGTAATTTTCAAAAATTTTCAACTCTGTCATTATTATTATATTTGTTACGGTGCTCAATGATCAGTGATCCTTGATGTTACTATTGTAAGTATTTTGGGGCACCATAAACCATGCCCATGTAAGACAGCAAACTTAATTCATAAATGTTGTGTATGTTCTGACTGCTCCACCAGCTGGCAGCTCCCTGGTGTTTCTCCCTCTCCTTGGGTCTCCCTATTCTCTGAGAAATGATATTGAAATTAGGCCAATGAATAACCCTACAATAGCCTCAAGCGTTCAGGTGAAAGATCCCTACATCTCTCACTTTAAGTAAAAAACTAGAAATGGGGCACCTGGGTGACTCAGTGGATTAAGCCTCTGCCTTCAGCGTGGGTCCTGATCTCGGGGTCCTGGGATCGAGTCCCGCACTGGGCTCTCTGCTCAGCGGGGAGCCTGCTTCCCCCTCTGCCTGCCCCTCTGCCTACTTGTGATCCCTGTCTGTCAAATAAATAAATAAAATCTTTTAAAAAATAGAAATGATTAAATTTACTGATTAATTTTCAAAGGCATGTCAAAAGCTAAGACAGGCCAAAAGCCAGGCCTCTTGTGCCAGTTAGCCAAATGGTGAATGCAAATGAAAAGTTCTTGAAGGAAGTTAAAAGCACCATTCTAATGAACATACAAATGACAAGAAGGTGAAACAGTCTTACTGCTCGTAGAAAGTTTTAGATCAAACCAGCCACAATATTCCCTTAAACCAACATCTAATCCAGAGTAAAGCTCTAATCTGTTCAATTCTATGAAGGCTGAAAGAAGTAAGGAAGCTGTAGACGAAAAGTTTCAGAGGTTGGTTTGTGAGGTTTAAGGAAAGAAGCCGTCGCATAACATAAAAGTGCAGGGTAAATGGGAGTCCTGGGAGGCTCAGTCGGTTAAGCGGCTGCCTTTGGCTCAGGTCATCATCCCAGGATCCTGGGATCTAGTCCTACATTGGGCTCCTTGCTCAGCAGGGAGCCTGCTTTTCTCTCTGCCTCTGCCCTGGACTCTGCGTGTCTGAACTCTGACTCTCTGAAAACTCTTGTGTTCTCCCTCTCTCTCTGACAAAAAAAATAAATAAAATCTTTAAAAAAAAAAAAAAAAGTGCAAGGTAAAGCAGCAAGTGCTGATGTAGAAGCTGCAGCCAGTCATCCAGAAGATCTAGCTAAGATAATGAAGGTGACTACACAACAAGATTTTCAATGCAGATGAAACATTATACCGAAAAAAGAGGTCATCTAGGACTTTCACAGCTAAAGAGAAGTCAATGCCTCACTTCAAAGCTTCAAAAGACAGGCTGCCTCTCTTGTTAGGGGCTAATGCAGGTGGGGACTTTAAGATGAAGTCAATGCTATTCTACCATTCCAAAAGTCCTAAGGTCCTTAAAAACTAAAGCTAAATCTATTGCCTGTTCTGTACAAATGGAACAAAGCCTGGATGACAACACATCTATTTACAAGATAGTTTACTGAATACTTCAGGCCCACTGTTGAGATCTTTTGCTCAGATAAAAAGATGCCTTTCAAAATATGGATGTTCACTGATAATGCACTTGGTCACCTAAGAGCACTGATGGAGAAGGAGATTAATGTTGTTTCCATGACTGCTAACACAACATTCTGCATTCTGCAGCCCACACATCAAGAAGTAATTTCAACTTTCAAAATTTTTTCTTTAAGAAATACATTTCATGGGGCACCTGATCTTGGGGTCCTGAGTTTAAACCCCATGCTGGAGGCAGAGTTCACGTTATTTATTTATTTATTTATTTAAAGGATTATTTATTTATTTATTTATTTATTTGACAGACAGAGATCATAAGGCAGAGAGGCAGAGAGGCAGGTGGGGGCGGGGGGGGGCAGGCTCACCACCGAGCAGAGAGCCTGATAGAGGGCTCGATCCCAGGACCCCGGGATCATGACCTGAGCCAAAGGCAGAGGCTTTAACCTCCTGAGCCACCCAGGTGCCCCCAGAGTTTACTTTAAAAAATAAAAAACAGGGGCGTCTAGGTGGTTCAGTTGGTTTAGCATCTGACTCTTAACTTTGTCTCAGGTCACGTTCTCGGACTCATGAGATCAAGTCCTATGTCAGGCTCTGCATGCAAGGCATGCTCGTGCTCTTGCTCTAAAAAATAAAATAAAGAAAAAAAAATACATTTTGTAAGACTATAGCTCCCACAGAAAGTGATTTCTCTGATGGATCTGGGCAGAGTAACTTAAAAGCCTTCTGGAAAGGATTCATCATTCTAGATGTTCTTAAGAACATTCAAGATTCACGGGAATGGGTCAAAATATCAACATTAACAGGAGTTTGGAAAAAGTTGATTCCAACCCTCATGGATGACTCTGAGGGGTTCAACAGTTTTAGCGGAGAAACTACAGATGTGGTGGAAACAGCAAGAGAACTAGAATCAGAAAAAAAACTGAAGATGTAACTGATTTGCTGCAATCTCATGACAGAAGTTTAACCGGTGAGAAGTTAATTTTTCTAATGAGCAAATAAAGTGGTCTCTTGAGATGGAATCTACTTCTCATAAAGATGCTGTGAAGGCCATTGACGGGTGCTGGCTAGCTCAGTCAGAAGAGCATGCCAACTCTTGACTTTGGGGTCATGAATTCAAGTCCCACACTGGCTGTAGAGATTATTAAAAAAAATAATAAACTATTAAAAAAGATTGTTGAGGGGTCCCTGGGTGGCTCAGTGGGTTAAAGCTTCTGCCTTCGGCTCAGGTCATAGTCCCAGGGTCCTGGGATAGAGTCCCGCATCTCTGCCTGCCTCTGCCTACTTGTGATCTCTATCTGTCAAATAAATAAATAAATAAAATCTTACCAAAAAAAACAAAAAAACTGTTGAAATGACAACACAAGATTTAGAATATAAACTTAGTTGATAAAGCAGCAGCAGGGTTCGAGAAGACTGACTTCTAATTTGAAAGTTCTACGGCAAATAAAATGCTATCAAACAGCATCACATGCTACAGAGAAATTGTTTTGTGAAAGGAAGACTCAATCAATGAGGCAAACTTCACTGTTTTAAGAAATTGCCACACCAACCCCAACCTTTAGCAACCACCAACCTGAACAATCACCAACAATCAACACCAAGGCAAGACCCTCCACCAGCAAAAAGATTCAGACTCACTGAAAGTTTGGATGATGGTTAGCATTTTTTAAAAATAAAGTGTTTGGGGAGCACCTGGATGGCTCAGTCAGTTAAACATCTGATTCTTGGTTTCAGCTCAGGTCATCATTTCATGGGTCATGGGATTGAGCCCCATGCTAGGCTCTACCCTCAGCGGGGAGTCTGCTTTAAGATTCTCTCCCCTGCCCTCTCCCCTACTCGCTCTCTCCAAAATAAAGAAATAAATCTTTTTTAAAAAAATGAATATTTTTTAAATTAAGGTATATATACTGCCTTTTTAGACCTAATGAATGCTCTTTCACACTTAAAAGACTACAATATAGTTGAAACATAACTTTTATATAATCGAGCACAGGAAAAAATGCTCAACATTACTAGCCATTAAGGAAACACAAATCAAAACTACAATGAGATACTATTTCACAACCACTAGGGTGGCTTAAATAAGATAGATAACAACAAGTGCAGTCAAGGATGTGGAAAAATCATAACCCTTATATATGACTGGTAGTAGCATAAAAGAGTACAGCCACTTTGGAAAACAGCTTGGTAGTTCCTCAAACTGTGAAACATCAAGTTTCCATATGACCCAGCAATTCTACTCCTAGGTATACATTCAAAAGAACTGAAAGCAGAGACTCAGATCTTTGTACTTCAATATCCTTAGCAGCATTACTCACAACAGCAAAAAGGTGACAACAATCCAAATGTCCATTAACAGATGAATGAATAAACAAAATGTGGTATGTACACATTATTCAGCATAGAAGGAATGAAATTCTGCTACATGCTATAACATGGATGAACCCTGAAAACATTATGCTAAATGGAAAAAGACATGAAAGGATAAATACTGCATAATTCTACTGATATGAGGTACCTAAAGTAGGCAAATTCAGAGACAAAAAGTAGAATGGAGGTTACCAGGGATGGGGGGTGGGGAAGGGAAAACAGGGAGTTATTTAGGGGCTACACAATTTCTGTTTGGGATGATGAACAAGTTCTAAAAATGAATATTGGTGATGATTGTACAATGTTATGAATGTACTTAATGACACTGCATTATACAATTTAAAACAGTTTGGGGGGCGCCTGGGTGGCTCAGTGGGTTAAAGCCTCTGCCTTCGGCTCAGGTCATGATCTCAGGGTCCTGGGACCAAGTCCCGCATCGGGCTCTCTGCTTGGCGGGAAGCCTGCTTCCTCCTCTCTCTCTGCCTGCCTCTCTGTCTACTTGTGATTTCTGTCTGTCAAATAAATAAATAAAATCTTTTTAAAAAATAAATAAAGCAGTTTGGGGAACCTGTCTGGCTCAGTCAGTACAGCATGCGACTCATGATCTCGGGGTTGTGAGTTCAAGCCCCAAACTGGGTACAGAGATTACTTAAAAGTAAAATCTTGGGGCCCTTGGTTGCCCAATGGGTTAAAGCCTCTGCCTTCAGCTCAGGTCATGATCCCAGGATCCTGGGATCGAGCCCCGCATCAGGCTCTCTGCTCAGCAGGGAACTTGCTTCCCCCTCTCTCTGTCTCTGCCTGCCTCTTTGCCCACTTGTGATCTCTGTCTATCAAATAAATAAATAAAATCTAAAAAAAAAAAATCACAATTTAGTGCAATTTTTGTTTTCTTTCTCATATATATGAGAAAAAACATTTGATAATATTAGAATCACAAGAGATACTGATAAATGATGTCATCCTGGGTGCATTCTCTAATCCTCAAAATAACACAGATACATAAGATGAATAAAAGTCTCCTAAATTCCATCACAACTGACAACTGTCTAACTTCTAATAAATTCTTCTAGCACATACAGAACCGCCATGCTGTGCAGTTCTCTTGGACCTATTATTATAACTTTCAGTCACATTCATATTAACTTGCAAATTGGGAGTTTGAGATATGAGCCACATGTTAAATGTTCAGAAGAAAACATGAAAACGAAAGTTAAAGGATGTATTTTAAAAGAAAACTAAATAAGATAACTTGATTTTACAAAACAACATATCACAATTATATAAAGTCACCAATGACTATAACCATCTGGTTCTCTCCATCATCAAGCATATGCTGAATACCTATTTGAACTTAAAACAATGCAAAGTAGCGTTAAAAAAAAAAAAAAACAGCATTAAAAAAAATGCAAAATGCAAAGTGATCAAAAAAAAAAGAGATTCCTCCTCAAGAAACTTAAAATCAGGGGCGCCTGGGTGGCTCAGAGGGTTGAGCCTCTGCCTTTGGTTCAGGTCATGGGGATCTCAGAGTCCTGGGATGGAGCCCTGCATTGGGCTCTCTGCTCAGCGGGGAGCCTGCTTCCCCAGCTCGCGCGCGCGCTCTCTCTCTCTCTGCCTGCCTCTCTGCCTACTTATGATCTCTGTCAAATAAATACATAAAAATCTTAAAAAAAAAAAAACTTTAAATCAAGTGGGGAGATTAAATTAATACACATTAAAAAAATTAACACATAAAACAATACCATATATATGCAAAAATATTCAAATACCAAGGATACAAACTAAGAGTCATAGGAATTCAAAGGAGATAAGTGCTCTATAGTCCAGGAATGCTCCAGAGAAGATCTAGGCAAAATCCAGAAGTCCAGGGGCACCTGGGTGGCTCAGTGGTTAAGCAGCTGCCTTCGGCTCAGGTCATGATCTCAGGTTCCTGGGATCGAGCCCCGCATCAGGCTCTCTGCTTATTAGGGAGCCTGCTTCCTCCTCTCTCTCTGCGTGCCTCTCTACCTGCTTGTGATCTCTCTCTGTCAAATAAATAAATAAAATCTTAAAAAAAAAAAAAAATCCAGAAGTCCAGAAAGATGAGTGAAATCAAATGAAAATGAACACTTTATAATCTAGCTTCATATTGCCCGCTCAATACCTTGTACAATATAAAAGTATCAGAATAGATGAAGGTAGAGGAATAAGTCACTCCACATAAAAGAAATCACAGAAATATGAAATGAAGCAAACCATCTGGCCCACATTTAAGAGATTAAAAAATTTTAAGTAGAGGGGCACCTAGGTGGCTTAGTCAGTTAAGCACCGGACTCTTGATTTTGGCTCAGGCCATGATCTCAGGGTTGTAAGATCAAGCCCCACATCAGGCTCTGTGCTGGCCATGGGCTTGCTTGAGATTCTCATTCATTCTCTCTCTCTCTCTCTCTCTCCCCACCCCCTTCTCCACTCACACCCCCCTCAGGCACCTATGTGCACTCTTCCTCTGAAAAAAATAAAATAAAATAAGTAGAAGTACATATTAAATTACGTATATTATTTGAAAAAAGTTCCAAAATTGCATGGAATTCTGCCATGATTTTATCATGTCTTTCAATTCACACCAATAAGTATTTGCTATTTATGAAAAATTTGAGTGTTTCAAAACCAATCAAGTCAAGACTCACTTGCAAAATGTCGGCACTAAATTTAATCAAAGTTGCTAATTATAACAAATTACAAATCTATAAGTCATTGCCTATAAGACTGTGTTTCCTTTTTCCTTCATACTTTCTACTCAGTGCTTCATGGATTCAGGTAAATTTAGTTTAGGGCCAGCAGGTATTCCTTTTACCCAAATTTTAAATGTTTATATTCCTGGAACATTTGAAATATTATATAAGTGTCATGAAACAATGATAATTTATCCTGTAAAAATACAATTTACCAGATTATTACTATTAATTCTATTCTATCAGCTTTCTATCTATTCAAAGAGCACTAAGTTGTCCCATTCATTCAATCAACATTTTAATAAGCCCTACTAATTACCTTCTAGGCCGCAGAGTTATTCTCAAGATTTCAGAACTCACTTAAAGTAGATAGGCAATTAAACTAGCAGCTATAATGCAGCAAGATAACCACTATGATAAAAGTGTGTGACAGCAGAAAGGGGGAGGCAAAGTAGGAGTGATATCAGGGAAGACTACTTAGAGGACCTGATGCCTGGGCTTAGTTTTGATGGATGAGGATCCAGTGAGGCAGACAGTTCAGGGATCAGGACACATGTCAATTCATCAATAAGCATGTATTTCATGTCAGCCACTACACCAGCTTCTGAAAAAAAAATAATACACTTGGGGTGCCTGGGTGGCTCAGTCATTAAGCATCTGCCTTCAGCTCGGGTCATGATCCCAGGATCCAGGGATCAAGCCCTGCATCAGGCTCCCTCAGCAGGGAGCCTGCTTCTCCCTCTCCTACTCCCCCTGCTTGTGTTCCCTCTCCCACTGTGTCTCTCTCTGTCAAATAAATAAAATCTTTTAAAAAAATAAAAAAAATAAGGGGCACCTGGGTGGCTCAGTGGGTTCAACCCTCTGTCTTTGGCTTGGGACATGATCCTGAGATCCAACCCCGCATCAGGCTCTCTGCTCAGCGGGGGGCCTGCTTTACCGTCTCTCTCTCTCTCTGCCTGCCTCTCTGCCTACATGTGATCTGTCAAATAAATAAATAAAATCTTTAAAAAATAATAATAGGGGCACCTGGGTGGCTCAGTGGGTTAAAGCCTCTACCTTCGGCTCAGGTCATGATCCTAGGGTCCTGGGATCGAGCCCCACATCGGGCTCTCTGCTCGGCAGGGACCCTGCTTCCTCACCTCTCTCTCTCTGCCTGCCTCTCTGCCCACTTGTGATCTCTGTCTGTCAAATAAATTTTTAAAAATTAAAAAATAATAAAATTTAAAAATTAAAAAAATAACACACTTGCCCTAATTTCAAGACACTAGTAATCTTTTCAGGACCTTACTTGATAAAAGAAAAGGCTTAAAATTTGGTCTTAAAAATGATTTCACATCTCATTTTTTAAAAAATGATTTCACCAAGCACACACAAAGTAAATATTCTACGATTTTATTTATACAGGATTTATTATTTATATTACTAGGTGAAACTAATCTATAAGGACAGAAGTCCAAACAGTGGTTACCTCTGAAGGGCAGTATCAACCTGGAGAGGGTAAGAGAAAGCCTACTGGAGTGATGGAAATGTTCTCTATCTTGGTTTTGCATGGTGGTTGCTTGGGTATATAGCTAAAGTTTCATCAAGCTATATAGCAACATTTGTGCACTTTAGTGAATGTAAGTAATAAAGGAAGGTATTTCAAGGATCTGGGAAGCAGCATTTCAAAGGCACAGACTGTTCAGGCAGAAGCCAAATCAGAGAAACTACCAGGGTTTCCCAACACTAAAGACTGACTTCAAACTACAGGGTGTTGGGTACTTTCTACTGATGAGCATTTGAATAAAATGAAGACATGTATTTCAGAAAGGTTATTCTGGTGGATATATAAAGAATGGATTGAGAAGGCAGGAGACCAGTAATAGTCCAAAAAAACAGGTGAAGGCCTTTTCTAAGGCAATGACTTTAAAGATGGAGAAGAAACAAAAGATAATAAGGTAGCATCAAAGGGATACTGTGATAGATTAAATGTGAACAGAAAAAAGAAGAGCCTCAAATGATAACCAAGTTTCTGGTTTAGGCCTGTGGGTAAATCACATATAGGCACATCATACTGCTTATACAATATATAAGCAGATCTGTAGAAAAATAAGTTGCATTTAGTTTGGGACTCTATTGAAATATTAAAAAATATGCTCCACTCAAAGTGAAACATTTTTCTAGAACATGTTATTTATTGCCAAGTGTTCACTCAGTTGATATACTATTTCTTTCATTATTTAAATATATTTGCTTGGCGGGCACCTGGGTGGTTCAGTCAGTTAAATATATTTGCTTGGCAATCTTCTGTCAACTTCAATTTATATTTATGTGGTACCAGTGATGTGACAATAAAAAAATGCTTCTACCGGGCACCTGGGTGGCTCAGTGGGTTAAGCTGCTGCCTTCGGCTCAGGTCATGATCTCAGGGTCCTGGGATCGAGTCCCGTATCGGGCTCTCTGCTCAGCAGGGAGCCTGCTTCTCTCTCTCTCTCTCTCTCTGCCTGCCTATCCATCTGCTTGTGATATCTGTCTGTCAAATAAATAAATAAAATCTTTTAAAAAAAAATGCTTCCACCATTGATTACTCTTTACTATACCTCTAAACCTATAAAGAAGCAGCAATTTCTTGTCCTTCCGTAATTAGCTATAAAGAGGTATTCTTATCTCAGCATCTCTCACAAAGAATAACTTCTTTTTTTTTTTTAATACTTTATTTATTTATTTGACAGACAGATCACAATTAGGCAGAGAGGCAGACTGAGAGAGAGAGGAGGAAGCAGACTCCCCGCTGAGCAGAGAGCCCGATGCAGGACTCGATCCCAGGACTCTGGGATCATGACCCTAGCCGAAGGCAACAGCTCAACCCACTGAGCCACCCAGGCGCCCCACAAAGAATAACTTCTGATCTATAAAACTCCACACAGTGAAAGATTTCATTTATGGATGCTTGCATAAACTAAAGAATCTCTGAACCAAATTTATTAATCGAACAACTGTTCTAATCCCACCACAGCTTCCTACCACAGCTGCTCACCAATGGATTCCAAAACCAACTTTAAAACAGAGCCAAAGATGACACAATAACATTTTAATACAACTAACAAATTTTAAAGGCAAAAGATGCATTTAAATATATGTACATACATAGAAAAATATGAGTTTAAGCTTCAACGCATATACCCATGAGTATACGAACGTTTATCAAGAATAAAGTTTTCTCTAAAGTTTAATCTGTATTGAGTATTGTATTGAGTAGCTAATATAAGGCAAACAACATGCAGTTGCTAGAAACACAGCAGTAAACAAAACAGACATGCCCCCGCCCTCATGGAATTTTACAGCCTAATGGCACATGGATCAGGAAAACTGCATTCTAAAGCAAGGTTTCTAACCAATCATGCGAGGAATAAATTTAGTTTCTACCTCAGTTTCTAACCGACCATGCAAGGAATCTGCCCTAAGGCTTATATTAAGACCCACATGACTAGAGATCAAGTATAAGAATTACTAAAAAGGAACTTTCAAATAACTTGGTAAAAAACATGGAGAGCCTCTTGGAAACTGAGCAGAACAGAGATAGAAGAATTAAAGTAAGAAAGTACCAGCTCAAGAATAAAGGTCTTAAAGCTTTACCTCCCATGCACCCTTCTTCAGGAAGCTACCAGAGGATGAATTCCATCAAAGTAACACCATAAGTCAAGAAAGGAAACAAGGAATAAAGAAAACAAGAGAGCCAACACAGAACAGTGAAGGAAACCTTCAGGATAATGGTGAAATAAGGACAATAGGTACAGACTGGAGCAGGCCAAAAGGCTCCAAGATAATTTTCCAATATAATGAACTGAGTGAACATCTGATGTACATTAACATATGGACAGATTTTGGGTGCATGAGTGGCTTAGTCGGTTAAGCAGCTGCCTTCAGCTCAGGTCATGATCCCAGGATCCTGGGACTGAGCCCCATGCTGGGCTTCCTGCTCAGAGGGAGCTTGCTTCTCCCTCTCCTCCCCCTACTCATGCTCTCTCACACTACCTCTATCTTTCCCTCAAATAAAATCTCTCTTAAAAAAAAAAAACATAAAGGGGCGCCTGGGTGGCTCAGTGGATTAAGCCGCTGCCTTCGGCTCAGGTCATGATCTCAGGGTCCTGGGATCGAGCCCCGCATCGGGCTCTTTGCTCAGCGGGAGCCTGCTTCTCTCTCTCTCTCTCTGCCTGACTCTCCGCCTACTTGTGATCTCTCTCTCTCTGTCAAATAAATAAATAAATAAAATCTTTAAAAAAAAAAAAAAAAAAACATAAAAACAAAAAAATACACATATGGATAGATTTAACAACTGGACTGGAACTTTTGGGGTTGAATTACAGTAAATAGAAACCAAGCAAATAAAATAGGAGGCAATTATTGCAGGAAATATTTAGGAGAAAATCAAGTATACAGGAAAGGAAAAGTAATCCTAGTAACTGCTTAGCTGTGAAAAGCATTTATAAAGACCTAAATTATGTAAACACTGAAAAATAACCAAAATTTTAAAATACATATATCAGGGCACCTGGGTGGCTCAGCCAGTTCAGTATCTGCCTTTGGCTCAGGTTATGATCCCAGAGCCCGAGGAAGGAGTCCTGCATTGGGCTCCTTTTTCAGCGGGGATCCTGCTTCTCCCTCTGCTGCTTCCCCTGTTTGTGTTTGTGTTCTCTCTCTCTCTGACAAATAAGTAATAAAATCTTAACACACACACGCACGCATACACACACCAAGATGAGGAAATGGGACTATAGAAAGATCATGTGTGTGTATTTGGAGGACAGGCAGCAGTGAAATTAAGAGCTAAATCCTAATCTTTAATAGTAGGATGCAATTAAATAGTCCTTAAATGGAAAAAAACAATATCACCATAAATATATTATTTGGAGATATAATGTAAAGACCAAATTAATAAATTTAAAATATTAAAAGTATTGGACAGTTAAGCAGAGGAAAACTGGCAAGGGAGAGAGGAAAACAGTACTACTCTTTTCCTAACAAACTCTGTAGAACCACTCGATTCTGAAGTATGCACATATATCACTGTCATAAAAGTCTTTTAAAACTAAAAGACTAAGAAAAGAAGGTGGGAGGGAGGAACACTAGCCATGGAAATATAAGACAAAAAGAACCTTGGGCCCTCCCAAAAAAGTAAAATTTTATTTATTTATTCTTTAGTGGGCTCTATGCCCAATGTGGGGCTCGAGCTCAGGACCTCAAGTTCAAAAGTCACATGTTCTACCAACTGAATCATCCAGGCACCCCTAAAATTCATTTTTAAATCACCTGGACTACTTAGAACCACTGAGAGCACTCTATGTTGATGTGAATTTTATTCTCAGCTTCCAAAGTAACACTACAACATTTTAAGCAAAAAAGTTTGTAACTCTAACCTTGCATTTGGCAGTAGACACTACTTGTCATCACAGATGAAAAGCACATGAAAGTCACTGTGTAAATATAAATCATTTCATAGGCAAAATTATTAAATATTATATTGTACCAAAAGACATTCTCAAGTGTTCATGAACATAATACTTAATGCCATACTAGTCTCTTAATGTCTACTCAGGAATTTAATTAGCTATCTAAACTTCAATATCTGAACAGACAAAATTACATACTATACTTAAGGCTCTTACATTTTTAACTATCATTCAGAACATATAGTACAGTTTTTTAAGTTGATTAAAGGAAAAGAAATCTTGGGATCAATACATCGCTTAGTTTACTCAGTCCCTATCAGTACTCGATCCTTCACCTCCAACCTTACAAACATTATGCAATTCTCCACATCTTCTAACATTTATATATTTATACCTTCACACAGCCATCCAATATTTACTTAGCACTTAAAATATACCCAGCACTGCATCTATCCTGGCAGTGGAGATTCACCCTCATGTCTGACAATAAACATGTTAATTACATATTATGATAAAGACTTTGAATGAACCATACAGAACAGTACAACACTGACAGCCCACAGCGTATAAGATAATAAGAGAAGGCCTCACTGAGGCCATCAGAGCTCATACTTTAGGTATGACGAATGAGCCAGACCTGTGAAAATCTGAAGGCAGCCTTTCCAGGCTGAGAGGAAAGGAGTAACAGGATCTGATTTTAATTTCAGGACTACACTGGCTGCTGTGTGAAACCAGAAAAGCACGGCAAAGTAGCTTAGCAAGAGATGATGGCAGCTGGGACTAGAGTAGTTGCAGGGAAGATGAAGAGAAGTAAAAAGACTGGACGGGATACCAAATTAACAGGACTAGATGACAGACTCAAACTGGGGATAAGATAGGTCAGATGGTGAAAGAAGTGGAAAAACTGAGGATGTCCAGAGACTCTCGGTTTTAGCAACTGATAGAATAATGGTACCATTTACTATGGTGGAAAAAAGACCAGGGGAGGACTTTGACAGAAGGATCCTTTTCCTAACAGATCTCTTTAGAGTCTTTCATGAGTCATTAGAAAAACCTTAAATAAAAGCCTTTTCCCTCAAGGGCTACAATACCGAAACAATCTAACTTCTTTATGGAAATGAAAGAGAAGCTGGAAAATTTCTCTGTAAAACTTCATTTTTTTTTTTTTTTAGATTTTATTTATTTATTTGACAGAGAGAGAGAGAGAGTTCAAGCAGGGGGAACAACAGGCAGAGAAAGAGGGAGAAGCAGGTCCCCTGCTGAGCAGAGAGCCCACAAAGGGATCCATCCCAGGACACCAAGATAAGGAGCTGAGCCCGAGGCAGACGTGTAACTGACTAAGCCACCCATGTGCCCCTGTAAAACTTCGCTTTAGCACAGTTTCCTTTTAATGCAGTCCAGTATCAAGGACTCCAAGAACCATGTTATAGCAAGGTCTTGATGTATCAATTTTTCTGATTCTTGTTTACAAGACAGTGATAAACTTGAGATTTCCCTGAGATAAAAAGAGCCTTATGTTGGGGCACCTGGGTGGCTCAGTGGGGTAAACCTCTGCCTTTGGCTCAGGTCATGATCTCAGGGTCCTGGGATTGAGCCCGGGATTGGGGCTCTCTGCCTGCCTCTAACCTACTTGTGATCTCTCTCTCTCTGTCAAATAAACAAATAAAATCTTAAAAAAAGAAAAAATCCTTATGTTAACACTAAATCCATAATACTGAAGGGTGTTAAAAGAACGCCTTCATCTTTGAATAGACAGGTCTTCTAATAGATAGATCTCTGATTTTAACAGTAAATCTAAAACTACTAGTTTTATCAGGCTTTTGTCAGTAATTAACTATGCACCTTTGACTTCCAAGAGATCTTTATTATTAGATAAGAGCAACAAGAATTAATAGCATACAGAAAGAGGCGGCATGGCTCAATTTATTTATTTTTTTAAAAGTAGATTTTGGGGTGCCTGAGTGGCTCATGGCTCAGTTGGTTAAGCAACTCTCTCTCTTTTTTTTTTTTCTTAAGATTTTATTTATTTATTTGACAGAGACCACAAGTAGGCAGAGAAGCAGAGGAGGAAGCAGGCTCCCCACCAGGCAGAGAGCCTCATGTGGGGCTCGATCCCAGGACCCTGGGATCATGCAACTTTCTTCAGCTCAGGTCATGATCCCAGGATCCTAGAATTGAGCTGTGCATCAGACTCCCTGATCAGTGGGGAACCTGCTTCTCCCTCTCCCTCTGCTGCTCTGCCTGCTTATGCTCTCTCACTCTGTCAAATAAATAAATAAAATCTTAAAAAAAAAAAGTAGATTTTGAGGGCACTTGGGTGGCTCAGTCGTTGGGCATCTGCCATCAGCTTGGGTCATGATCCCAGGGTCCTGGGATCAAGGCCCACACGGGCTCCCTGCTCAGCAAAAAGCCTGCTTCTTGCTCTCCCTCTCCCCTTGCTCTCGCTGTCTCTGACAAATAAATAAATAAAATCTTAAAAGTAAATAAAATAAAATAAAAGCAGATATCGAGGGACACCTGGGAGGCTCAGTTGGTTAAGCATCTGCCTTTAGCACAGGTCATGATCCCAGAGTCCTGGGATGAAGTCCTGCATCAGGCTCCTTGCTCTGTGGGGAGCCTGCTTCTCCTTTGGCCAGCTTCTCCCCTTGCTTGTGCTCTTTTTCTCTCTCTGTCAAATAAATAAATAAAATCTTTAAAAGCAGATTCTGCTTATTTATTTATTTAAGTAATCTACACCCAACGTGGGCTTCAAACTCACAACCCCAAGATCAAGAAGCACTGCTATTAGGACTGAGCTAGCCAGGTACCCTTAGATTGGCTCAATTTAAACACATTTATCATGAAGCCCAAAGGGTAAAAGCTGAACCATAAACAACCCCTGATTAGAGAAGCCATGCTTTCTGGATATGGTATGAACATTACCCAGTTCTACTGAAGTCTTCTCAGTACCATTACTAGACCATCAACCATTTAATTGGAGTACAGGTGACATGCAATATATTAAATTTTATATGTTTTGACAACTATACACGTTACAAAATACTCACCATACAAAGCTATTACAATATTAGCATCTGCCACCATACAAAGCTATTACAATATTATTGACTATATTCTCTGTGCTGTACTTTCCATCCATATGACTTAATTATTTTATAACTGGAGTTTGTACCTCTTAATCTCCTTCACCTAGTTCACCCATTCCCCCACCCTTCTCCTCTCTGGCAACCACTAATTTGTTCTCTATATTTATGAGCCTGTTGCTCTTTGTTGCTGTTGGTTTATTCATTTGTTTTGTTTTTTTAGGTTCCATGTAAATGATATCATATGGCATTTACCTTTATCTGATTTGTTTCATTTAGCAAAATTCCCTCTAGTCTCCGTGTTGTCCCAAATCAAACCACAAACTTTTAATTCATAAATAAAATCCCTCCACCTCTGCAGCTACTTGACCTCAAAGCTTCTAATCCAGCTCTCAGCATTAACCTCTAGTACTTCAAATCCAAAAATGGATTTCCTACAGTCACAGAAAGAATAATAATCACTTCTCTAACTTTTCCTGGGACCCACCATATAATCAAGTGCCAAAAATCTTCTCCTTCTCCTAAGAAAACACCTAGCAATTGTTTGGTCACCACATTCCCAACTCTCCGTACTTAATACATCTTTCTGGAAACAACCCTGAATGCTGTCACTGTGAGGTCTCCCTAATCACGCACAAAGACAAACAATGAACAAGAAAACACAAACAACAGCTGTTCAGTTTGGTAAATGGGGAGGTCATTAACCATGAAGTGATGTCACCTCATTCCGCTCATCCTCCCCAAATCCAGGGTTCATTGGTGTATTTATCTCCTCTTTGTCATGGACACTTTACATGGAGTGTTGAACTGAGGATTCTGAAGAATAGCGCCTGTGTAATTACTTAGGTGACTACATATAAGTAGACTAACTTAAAGCTGTCCTATTTTTCTCCTTTACATATAATAACAGCTCGTTAGGTATACTTGCAAATGGCTTAACCTAAACCTGTAATTCCACCCTAATGCAAGAGAGCTCACTGGTAAATTTAATAAATTCAGACAAAGGCAAATAAGTGCTTTAATAAGAGAGAACAGTGCATCCCAGAAGGTAACAAGTGTGAAATTAAATTTTCAGTTATACAATGATATATTATGCTAAGCCAACTAACATCACATCATAGGCAGTATAATATCAGGGAAATTTTAATATTAATATTATGAAAATTGGTGAATAAAATCTTGGTTGGGGAGTTAATGTTTTAGAGCATATGAGGGCTGGTGAATAATAAGCAAAATGCAAAGTACTGGAATCTTCAACTATTACAAAATTATTCCACTAGCAAAGACAACAACCTTTAAGTGATGAAGAAATTAAATTCTTTAACATACAATTATTGAACACATACTACGAAATGCATAGTGTTAGGTACTTTCAGGCCAATACACCAGCACACACTCTACATCCCTATAGCACTTTCTTCTAAAGCACTGTAGTATTCAGCATACTATATGTTAATCATTCATAAATAATATATATATACTACTTTTTGAAAATACTGTCCATATCAAATATACACAAAATAGAACTTTAAAAAGACGTTTACTATTTCATTCCCACTAACCAGACTATATGCTCCTAGAGAGGGTCTCAGTCGTCTTTGTTTCTTCAGTGCCTAAGTCACAGGCAGCGCTCAGTAAAAATTTGCTGAATGAATGAGCAATGGAGCTCTCAAAAAACGTGAAACCACAGCATAATTTCTGACATGATATATTTCATCACCCAACCACTTAGTCTAATATAAGTGCCAAATTCCTCTTAAAGGGATTAGAGAAAATTCACCCACTTTATTAACACAGTTTAAAAGCTAAGGACAATTTTAATTCAGCCAATTCTTGGGGCGGAGAGGGGGGAAGCCTTATAATTCTGTTTCCAGAATGATGAAAAGGAGAGAGGAGCAGGAAGAAAGAATAAAGAAGTGGAGATGTTTTTTTAAGGTTTCTTGGAGTTCCGAAATACTCTAAACTGCAATTCATCTTTCATTCAATGTTTTTTCTAATGCTATGTTCCAAACATTTAGAATATATTTTTAGGAATACACTAGCCACAAACTCAGATGCAAGAGGAAGTGAAGAGAAGAACATAGCTACTACATTCTCAGTACCCATGAAATATAGTAGATACAATTCAGAACATACAGGCAATCTAAACAACGGTCAAGCCTTCAAGGAACAGCCTATTTGTGTTCTATTCAAGACTAGATAGAGGCCAAAAATAAAAGCTACCACGAATACATCTACCTTAAAAAAATTTTTAAGGTAAAATTTTTAAAAATTTTTAAGGTATGCTTTCAGAAAACTATGAATGTTTATATAACTGACATACAGTCTAGCTAAAACAGCAGGCTAAACCAATCTTCCTAATTTCTAGAGCTTCTGTAATGCAAATGAGAAGTCAGGGCCTTCACGTAGGTCCAGTGAGCCTTATCTATCATTAACATAACACTCCATTCCCAAGGCCCCATTTTAGAAGATAAACTGCCTGCAATTCCATGTTTGTTTTCAGCAATATACAGTTGGCTCTTTTTTAAATACTACCTAACTATGGTTAGGCATTATTTAATGCTCAATAATTTTAACTAAAGCCAAGCGGGTAGGTATTTCAGTAGCTTATCAAGCTTGCTTTGTATGTGTATTGTGATTCATGAAACCTATAGTATATTGTCCAATCCTCCCCCTACCTCCACCCCCAATCACCTTACAAGGAAGACTTTAAGGACAGAGGTTTCCACACCTATTTAGATTCTTCACGTGCCCCTCAAAGTTCCCAAACCATTTTTTAGCTCTATCAAAAGCTTTAAAAATTCTTACTATAATCTTAGTAAAAGAAATTCTGTAGTAGGAGCGCTTGGGTGGCTCAGTTGGCTAAGCCTCTGCCTTTTTGGCTCAGGCCATGATCCCAGGGTCCAAGCGATGGAGCCCCAAGTCAGACTCCCTGCTCCCAAGGACATCTGCTTCTCCCTCTCCCTCTGCCCCTTCCCCATCTCGTGCTCTCTCGCAGTCTAATAAATAAAATCTGAAAAAAAAAAAATAGGAAAGAAGTTCTACAATAAAACCTAACACTTGGGGCGCCTGGGTGGCTTAGTCAGTTAAGCATCTGTCTCCAGCTTGGGTCATGATCTGAGTCCTGCTCAGTGTGGAGTCTGCTTCTCCCTCTCCCTCTCTGCCTCTAACCCTCCCCACCCCCACTCATATGCATGCTCTCTCAATAAATAAATAAATATATTTAAAAATAAAGTCTAACATTCCCTAAACAGTATGTTCAAAAGAATTATCACTTTTTTAAAAAGCTCCTGGTTTACATTTAGAAATGCTATTAACATGCTTCTCTCTTTTGCTTTTCTTTTCCTCTGAAGCAAAACTAATAAAACATAAATTTATACAAACGATAGTTTTAAAAGGTTTTAACAAATACCTTTGCTACCTTTTCAAATATTCATTTTAAAATTCAACAGGCAAACACTTCATAATAAACTGAACACATACCTTCAATCAAATCAGTTTAAAATGCACCAACTATTCACTTATATTTACAAAGGTACTAAAATCTTAAGTTTGATATGAGAGTAAGCAAGGTAGAGCTTAATAAAAGTTGAATTTTAGAATCCCTTTAATGTCAACTACATTACCCTCAAAGTTAAGAAACTGAACACTTCTGAACCATAAAGCTATACACCAGTTTGACTGATGTCCTCTTTCATGCCATGTAAGCCATTGCCTAACTGAGGCCAGACCTGTCAGGCTCAACAGCATCCCGGAAATGACTAGCCTACTAGAGCTGGAAACACATCAAGAATTTGGAATATTTCTCATATTGAGAAAAAAGTTCAAGGGAGATTGTCCATTAAGAACAATCATTACAGTGTTCGGTAGAAAAAAGAAAGAAGAAGCATATTTTTGTTATTCTGGCCAGGTCACAATGAATACACCTAAATTCTGTATCTATTTTCCAGTGGTGTCCCTCTGCATTTATCTTTTTTCCCACATATGGACAGAGTTAACTACTAAATCCTCACTTTGAATGCCTGTCTTTTAGTCCAATTTTTATTTTGTATCCTTAGCTACTGACACCATCACCTGAAGCATGGCTGGTTTCTTGATTTAGAAACCTGTTAACAATAATGCCAAGCATCCAACCTGCTTAAATGTTTCACTTCTTACCAAGAATAGCCATTAAATGTCGAAAAGATACAAGCATACACACACACACACCACACACACACAACTCAATTCCCAGTCATGAAAAATTAAGTCACATTCCGACCATAAACTGTGCAATAGACACTTCCAGTTAGCGTGTGCTTTAGTGATCACGGACAGCTGTATCAAGAGTAAGTGGTAGGGGGTTGGGGCTGTTAACAACACGCTGCATCAGAGCCAATAAGCAGCAGGCTAGGACTGGCAGCAAGGCCGGTCTCTAAAGGGAGCTATAACACAATATCAGAATGCTGGATTTCCGAATGCCATTTTGCGAGGAGGAGGGGGTGAGAACTGGGGATCAAGTGCAATGTAAGGCTCTGGCCAACGTCTAAGGACATGAAACCTAAGACAAGGTCTTGTGGCAACACCAGCTGCCCAGTCTCATCTCACCTCAAATACCACTTAATTTCAGGTCCTTCTCATCCAAGTCAGTCGCTCAAAGGGTGAGGGGGTGGCAGGAGTGGGTGATGATAGCCCCCCTAGAGACTGGCAAAGGCCCCTCGGAAAAGGCGGAGACTCCACAATTGGAAGGGGCTTCCAGCGGCAAAAAGAGAAGGCTTTGCAGCTGCCTCCCCTCTCCCTTCCAACCAAGGCTGTTGGGTACGAGCTTAGAATGTTGTCGGGTTTTATGAAGGAGTGATAGGAGAAAATGGCAGTAAAGGATGAGAGGGGCTGGAAGGGCTGGTGCCACCCAAGAAAGGGGAGAGAGGACTTCCCTGGACACATCCAGGATAACAACGCCACCAAACAGCACGGGCATTTCCCTTCCAGCACCAGATACCCCTCTCTCTGGGAAAGCTGCTCCCCCTTCCATACGGTCCCAATTCCCAAACACTGCTCCCACCCGACCCTTCTCCCCAGTAATATTCCCCATCGCTGGCCTTCTTTCCCTTCCGCCTCTGGCACCCCACGCCCTCAACCTCTCCTCCCCTTCCCCGGTCACCCACCCCCGGGACAGCCCGTCGCTGGCCTCCCCCGCAGCTCGCCCAGACCCCTCCCCCCTCACCTCTCCTCAGCGCCTCCTCGTAGCTGAGGAATCCGATCCGTGACTCCTTGGCGCCCATGCTCCCCTCATCCCCTCGGCCGGGGGTCGGAGCCTGATCTCGCCCCCACCCCCCTCCCGCCCACGACTCGGCGTCCCGGGGTGACGGTGTCCGCGTCCCCCAGCCCCCTCCTCCCCCCACACTAACAAGTGAGGCTTCTGCCCCGGCAGCTCCTCCCGGCCGCCGCCACCGCCTCCATGCCGAATCACGTGACCAGCTCCCACCCCGCCCCCTTCCCCTCCCTCCTACTCCGCCCTTCTCCTCTCTCCTCCCTTCCCTTTCCTCCTCACGCCCTCTTCCCTCCCCCCTCCCCCCTCCCCCCGGCCCCGCCGAGGGTCACCTGACCCGAGGCTGGGGATTGTTCCGGGTAATGGCCGCCAAGGGCCACACACACCGCCCCGCCCCACGCTCTCCGCGCGCAGGAGCGTATGGGAGGGGCTGGACCCCGCGCTTAACGCATCATTCCGCAGCTTCCCGCCAATCCGAAGCCTCAACGCCCGGGAACCTCCGCCCACCTCAGCAGGCGACTTCCGGGGCGCTCGTGTCCGTATCTCCCGCCCACCCGTTCTGGCGTCTGAGGGGCGGGGCCGGAGCAACTGACGGTTGGTCTGTCCTTGGACGGGCCCCATCTTGGGTGGAATCTTAGGAAACCCTGGTGTGAGGGGTGCAGTGAAAGGGGAGGGCAGGGGAGAAACTCCTAACGGTATGGGAATTCTTGGCTAAGAGGGAGTTGTAAAAGGAAAGAGACTCTCAAGGATTTCCTGTGACGAAAGCATTCTCAATCCTGGTGGGGCGATCCCTACGGAAAAATGAACCTTGTGAAAAGTTTGAAATATCTTCCTTTTCACGTTATCCCGTTTCCCTCCTATATCCCAATTGACTCTAGATTTCCTTAACGTCTGCAAGCCCACCTCCCACTCAGCCTGGCTCTCGTATAGACTCTCTGGGAGCTGCTGTGCTAAAGGTTTAGCTAGTTTCTCTCCAGGAGTTGCTCCCCACCAGAGATGTGAGGCTTACAAGACGTATTACAACAGAGCCCCTTGCTTTTCAAAAACCTGGTTTTTATTGTGGTGAGATGCAGAATTGACCATTTTTAAATACCTCATAGGCGGAATCATAACAGTGTTTCTCATTTCCTGTCTGGCTTATGTTGACTTACCATAATGTCCTCAAGGTATGTCTCTGTTGTAGGTTGTGTCAGAATTTCCCAGATTTACTATATGATCCAGGATTCCACTTGTAAGTATATAACCAGAAGCAATGAATGCAGGGACACATATTTATATACCCATATTTATAGAATATTATTCCCGGGGCGCCTGGGTGGCCCAGTGGGTTAAAGCCTCTGCCTTCGGCTCAGGTCATGATCTCAGGGTCCTGGGATCCAGCCCTGAGTCAGGCTCTCTGCTCAGCAGGGAGCCTGCTTCCCTCTCTCTCTCCTCCTGCCTCTCTGCCTACTTGTGGTCTCTGTCTGTCAAATCAATAAATAAAATCTTAAAATATATATATATATATGTATATACATATATATATATATATATTCTCAATAGCCAAAACGTAGAAATAACCCAAGTGTCCATCAATGGACAGATCAATAGATGTGGTATAGGCGGCCCTTGACTCAGATTTGAACTCCAGGGGTCCTCTTATATGTGGATTTTCCCCCATAAATATAATATAGTATTGTAAATGCATTTTCCTTATGTTTCTTTTCTCTAGCTTATTTTGTAAGAAAACAGTATATAGGGGTGCCTGGGTGGCTCAGTCATAAGTGTCTACCTTAGGCTTAGGACCAAACTCCGCATCAGGCTCTCTGCTCAGCCAGAAGCCTGCTTCTCTCTCTCCCACTCCCCTTGCTTGTGTTTCCTCTCTCACTGTCTCTCTCTCTCTCTCTCTCTCTCTGTGTCAGATAAATAAGTAATCTTAAAAAATATATAGTATGGGGCCCCTGGGTGGCTCAGTTCGTTAAGCGCCTCCTTCACTCAGGTCATGATCCCGGAGTCCTGGGATCAAGTCCCACATCAGGCTCCCAGCCCCATGGAGAGTCTGCTTCTCCCTCCGACCTTCTCCCCTCTCATTCTCTCTCTCTCTCTCTCAAATAAATAAAATCTTAAAGACCTGAATGGCTTGGATTAGCCACTCAAAAATATATATATATAGTATATAATATATATAGCATGCAATATATGTGTTAACTGTTTACATTATTGGCAAGGCTCTGGTTAATCAACAGTAGTAAAGTTTTGGGGGAGTGATAAAGGGATTTTTGCCTATGCAAGGAGGGTTGGTGCCCCTGACCCTCTTGTTGAAAAGTCAACTGTCTGTGTGTGTGTGTGTGTCCGTGCACGCAAATATATATAGTTGTATATATATACACTATGTATATACATACATATATATACACACACAATACACAATATGCACTTGTATATACAGTTGTATATTATTCAGTTCCTCGCTTTTTAAGCATATTCAATTTGTTTCTGTTAGTCTTCACTCTCAAAGTCACAGTGTAAAACTTTTAGATAAGGAAATAACTTTGAAAAATAACCATTTGGATTAGATTAGACAGAAGGTGCCAGTCAGGTAATTCAGAGCCAGCAAAAAGGATTTTAGCTCCTAAAGCCAACAGATTATGATACACCGTGGTAGAGAAAAAAGGCAATACTCTTGTTTCTCTACTCACCTTTCCTGGCAGACCAGATCAGCAGCGTGGCATTAGTCACTGTGCCGCCCTTTCCAGTTCACCGTGAGGCAGTTAATTTTAAGACCTCAGATTAGTTTCATTACTAAAAGGCCATGAATGAGGGGGTTGGGAACCCACTTCAAAGCCTCTCATTTCCAGATCATTAGTTTGGTATAGACAGAAGTCTCCAGACAAAACAACTCTGTCATCTTCAGCCTGCAGTTAATTATCATAATTACTGGGAAATGAATCTTAAGATCTCACCTGCAGGACTGCAGGACAAAAGACCCTCAAGAGTTCAACTGCAACATACCTAAGCATTATTACTGTCTCAAATAATCAATACCTAAAGACAACCTTGGTCTACCAAAGATAACCCTGAGTGATTATCTACCCATTTCATTTACAGTGGAATTGGAAGCAAACTGTAGCTCTTTGTAGTACTTGCCCCACTTGAAATGTGGGGCTAGGATTGGACTTGAAATAGTAAATTATTATAAAATAGGAAAGAGTAGAATATAAACTTTATAGTGAAAGATTCAGAGCAGTACTAACACACAGGAACTTTTAAAATTTCCTCCTTGGTTTCAGACTCGCATTGAGGGCCATAAAAATGTTCATCCCATCACAGAGTTTACCATGGATTAAACACTTCTCGAAATTGTGAGTTGAAATAGCAAACTAAGAAATAGTATTTCTCCTTTGTCTGAGTTAAATTAAGCATATTATTGAGGGCAGTGAAGCAGATAGTTATGTCTGATGGGAATTTTAAATGTGAAGCTGGGATTAAGGCCTGCCTTTTGGTTTGTATTACACAGTATCCGGCAGTCAAATGTTAAACATCCCTCTATAACTTAAAATTGACACAGTACTAAAGTTTGATGATGTAGAAAATCTAAAGCCCACTTGTCATGCTGAAAGGTATCCTATTAATCATTTAGTTTGTTCACTTTCATTATATTTCACTTAATCCAGTGAAGAGTTGTCCAGCCACCTGACTTCAAGCATTAGGTTACACTTGGAAAACCATTGTTTTAACTATAATTACATGCCCGTGAAAGAGCTGTCCCTATGAAGATTTAAAGCATGGGAGACCGGCATGTAATTTCTACTTCCAGTTGAGCAACCTAAATGACAGTGTTCCTCAGTTTGTACTCCCAGAGAAATAACATAGGAATAGGGCAGAGTCATTTTAACACTTGCCAAAGAAGCTTAGGTCATAGACAGGGACATCAATACAATAAAGAAGGTATGCAACAGCACCTCATTTATGTTTAACTTGATTGCCACAAAATGAAGCCAACAGTGTATGAAGTATGACTACAGAATTGGGTTTTTTTCCTAGTATTTTGTACCTGTTTCTTTATAATGACAAAATAGGAGGATGTGGTCACTGTTATATTTTAAAAATATATGTATTTTGGGGTGCCTGGGTGGCTCAGTTGGTTAAGCGACTGCCTTTGGCTTAGGTCATGATCCTGGAGTCCCTGGATTGAGTCCCGCATCAGGCTCCCTGTTCGGCAGGGAGTCTGCTTCTCCCTCTGACCCTTCACCTTCTCATCCTCTCTCTCTCTCCCTCTCATTCTCTCTCTCTCAAGTAATAAACTAAATAAAATCTTTTTTTAAATGTAGAGTAAATGAAAATATAACTTTAAACACAGTTATTTTTAATGAAAATAATATATATTCTATGAAAAAAAAAAGTTTTTCCACCAATTAAAAAAGTGTATATAAAGTATACAAGTATATAAAGTATACTTCACCCCATGTCATTCCCCAGGGGTATGTATCCTTCCAATTTTCTGTAACTATACCCACTACACACCTTTTTCGTAGTCTACATACTGATCTGCAATTTCTCTTTCACTCAATAGTATAGCTCAAACTGCTTTTTTGTGTCAGCTTATAGATCTACCTTATTTTTTTAACATACATAATATGCCAATTTTATGTAGTTAATGTATAACCAATCATCTGTTGATAAACATTATATTCAAGGGTTTCAATATTACATTGTTGCAATTGACATCCTAGTACATATAGCCCCTTTACAAATGTGAGAATCTCTGTAGATGGAATTTCCAGATGCTGAATTCCAGAGTCTAAGACTATGCACCTTTAGTTTTAATAGTAGATGTTGCCAAATTGCTAGAAAGATTTGGATCAATTTACATTCTAATGAAGAGTGTCCGAGAAAGCCAATTTCCTCTTACCTTGCTAACATTAATATCAGTTTAAACTGATTTTTGTCATTACCTTTACCTATCACAAATTCTAACAACACAGAACTGAATCCCTGCTTTTCTAGACATGAAATTCATTTTCATTTAAAACCTGGACAGGGGCGCCTGGGTGGCTCAGTGGGTTAAGCCACTGCCTTCGGCTCGGGTCATGATCTCAGGGTCCTGGGATCAAGTCCCGAAACCAGCTTTCTGCTCAGCAGGGAACCTGCTTCCCTTCCTCTCTCTCTGCCTGCCTCTATGCCTACTTGTGATTTCTGTCAAATAAATAAATAAAATCTTTAAATAAAATAAAATAAAATAAAAAATAAAACCTGGACAAAGGGGCACCTGGGTGGCTCAGCTGTTAAGCGTCAGCCTTCAGCTCAGGTCATGATGTCAGGGTCCTGGGATTGAACCCCTGGATTGGTCTCCCTGCTCAGCAGGGTATCTGCTTCTCCCTCTCCCTCTGCCGCTCCCCTTCCACTCGTGCTCTGTCTCTCACTTTCTCTCTCTCAAATAAATAAAATATTTTAAATAAATAAATAAACCTGGACAAAATATTTTAAGAATGACTAAAGAGGGCGCCTGGGTGGCTCAGTGGGTTAAGCCGCTGCCTTCGGCTCAGGTCATGATCTCAGGGTCCTGGGATCAAGTCCTGCATCGGGCTCTCTGCTCAGCGGGGAATCTGCTTCCTCCTCTCTCTCTCTGCCTGCCTCTCTGCCAGATACCCATACAACCTCATTGCTGCTGTGGTGGGGGAGAGCAGTGTAGAGTTACTATAAAAGAGTAAACATTACTCAGGTTCAGTGGGTAGTGTTAATTGTTTGCCAAACATGGATTGTGGTAAGACACCTTCTAAAGTAGGTCTAAGTTAAAGGCCCTCACTTTGAATGTTTTTTTTTTTTTAAAGATTTTATTTATTTATTTGACAGAGAGATCACAAGTAGGCAGAGAGGCAGGCAGAGAGAGAGGAGGGTAAGCAGGTTCCCCGCTGAGCAGAGAGCCCGATGCGGGGTTCGATCCCAGGACCGTGGGATCATGACCTGAGCCGAAGGCAGAGGCTTAACCCACTGAGCCACCCAGGCGCCCCTCACTTTGAATGTTTTACTTCTCTCCCATTCTTCGTTTTAGCTTACGTATCTTGTGAGTCAGAAGCTCTTAGGGAATGGGCCCTGTTGAAATTTTGCCAGAGTTAGGCACCTTTTAAAGAATGAAAAACAGAAGAAACACCTTTAGATGTAAATGAGAGAATGACTGGCATCTCTTTAGTCATTCTTTTTTTTTTTTTTTTTTTAAGATTTTATTTATTTTTTTGACAGAGAGAGATCACAAGTAGGCAGAGAGGCAGGCAGTGGGGCAGGGGGGTGGAGGCGAGAAGCAGGCACCCCGCTGAGCAGAGAGCCGGATATGGGGCTCAATCCCAGGACCCTGAGATCATGACCTGAGCCAAAGGCAGAGGCTTTAACCCACTGAGCCACCAAGGGGCCCCTATATCTCTTTCAAATTAACAGTTCACAAAGGTTAGAGAAGGGGTGTTGTGGCCGGTTTCACCAGCAGCTATTGCTGTGGCTCTTGTCGTTGTTGTTGTTAGCTCCTGAAAAATCAAGCAGCAGCTTCTTAATCCTCTGATCTTATTCCTTCTAATAGGACAACTGCATTTTACTCAGGCCAGTCTTTTCCAACAAAATAGAAAGTATAAGTTTAAGTACATTAATTGAATTCTAATCAGCATTAGAACATAGAATAATCAGAATCTAGTTCTGAACAATCTAAGACATGCCTTACTTCAGTTTCTAGGTTCTAAATCACTTTGTCAAGTCATCTGAAGTTCAGCTGATCATACTAATAGGCTGTTAGATATTTGAGAAATGGCAACTCTAGCTGGATACTTTAGACTTTGATTTTTCTTTGTCTACTAGATGAAGGCTTTATACTCAATCAGGCTTTTTCCAATTCTTAAGTTCTATGATCTTATTATCTTTTGTATGTACATTATGTACATTCTCTTGCCACCTCAAATCTTTATATTTTTAGGTCAGGCTGAGTTTTTCTCACCTGGCTATTAATACAATGCTTCTATTCTGTTTTCCACCTTTTGCTCAACTACCAATGTGCTATTTGTCTAATTGTCCTCCCTTTCTTCACTCTCAGCTTCCTTTTGATTAATAGCTATTATTTTGATGGTGACGGTTATGCACCCATGGGGACAGGGGTTATATGGGAAATCTCTGTACTCTGGTCAATTTTGCTGTAAACATAAAACTCTAAAAAATCAAGTGTGTTAATAAAAAATTCAGATACAGAGACGTACCTGCCTACATGTAGGTATTTAATAACTAGTAATTATGGTGTAATTCAAAAAGTCTGACGTTCACAGTGGATGAGGATGGGGTAAATCATTAGTCTTCAAAAGAGTTAGTAGGTGAAGCTAGATATGCAGTATGTGAGTTAGGATCTAGACTTAGGTAAAACTTTTTGCTTGGTGGTCCTGAGGACCCAAAGAGTAATATTTTTAAAAATCCCAAAATTTTCTTCCAAAAAGATTTGAAAGATATAAAATAGCAGTTGGCCAGAAGTTTTTTGGCAATTATATTCATTTACTGGCATTCTGGGGGTGGGGTGGAATCCAATCTGGGTTTCTTTGAAAAAGGAAGGAAATTCATATAAAAACAGAGGAAGTTCAGAAGTTTCTCACTCAGGGTCTAACATCTTCCCACTGCCCCAAAATTTGGTATGAATGCAAATAGTTTATTTTAAAATTTATTAAGCATTTCTCTGTGTGCAAAAGATGGTGCACAACCCTAGGGAATACAAAGATGAATTCTTTCTAAAGGCTCTAAGAAGTACTGTGATCAAGACAAATAAATAGTATGTTATGGGAAGTGAGAATACGGAGAGTCCAAATAAAGGAGTGGGGGAGGGAGGGAAACCTTGGGGGATGGGAGTCTTGAAGGACCGAGTAAGAAATCAGCCATTCTTTCAGTCCTTCAACAAGTTCAAAGTGCCTAGTATGTAACAGGTATCATCCTAGGTCCTGAAGATATTGAATTGACCAAAGAAAAATTCCTGGTCTTATGAAATCAAGTGAGAATACAGAGTCCAAAATAAAGGAGTGGGGAAGGGAGGGAAGCCTTGGGGGATGGGAGTCTTGAAGGACCAAGTAAGAAATCAGCCATTCATTCAGTCCTTCAAAGTGCCTAGTATGTAACAGGTATCATCCTAGGTCCTGAAGATATTGAATTTACCAAAGAAAAATTCCTGGTCTTATGAAATCAACAGTTTAGTGGAAAAAGAAAGACAAAATAAGTAAAATAATATTAAGTCCATTGGTAACAAGTTCTGTGGAGAAAAAAATTGCAGAGAAAGGAGACAGGAAGTGCTGAGATGAAGGTTGTAATTTAAAATAGAATAGTCAGAGAGGAGCAAAAAGGTGATATTTAAGCCAAAATCTGAAGGAGATGAAGGAGTGAACCTTGCATTGAGGCAAGAGCATCCTGGCCAGGATAAGAATCAACAAGGAGCAAGTGTGACTGAACACTGAGCGAAGTGGTTAGAGGTAGATCGTGCCTAAAGAGTTTGATCTTACTATTTAGAAAATGGGATGCCACTGTGGGGTTTTGCAGAGAAGAGATCTGCATACACTTTAAATGGATCTCTTTGATGTGCTGAAAATGAACCGGAGTGAGAGACGAGATGAAAGGATACAAAGACAGAGGGGCACCTGGCTGGCTCAGTTGTGAGAGCATACGACTCTTGTTCATCTCCAAGTCGTGAGTCTGAGCCCCACGTTGGGCATGGAGTTTACTTAAAAAAGAAAGAAAAAGGAAGGAAAGAAGAAAGAAAGAAGGGTAAAGATGGGGAGACCAGTTGGAAGGCTACTGCAAATATCCAGGCAGGGAGGGCTAAGGGGACCAGTTGGGTCCACGATAATATTTTGAAGGAAGAGCAACAAGATTTATTGATAGACTGAATTGGGATATGTCAGAGAAGAACTACTTCAAACTTGGTGGCCTTGGGGCGCCTGGGTGGCTCAGAGGATTAAAGCCTCTGCCTTCAGCTCAGGTCATGATCCCAGGGTCCTGGGATTGAGCCCCGCATCAGGCTCTCTGCTCAGCGGGGGAGCCTGCTCCCTCCTCTCTCTCTGCCTGCCTCTCTGCCTACTTGTGATCTCTTTCTGTCAAATAAATAAATAAAATCTAAAAAAAAAAAAAAAAAAAAAAAAAAAAAAAAACTTGGTGGCCAAAGGAACTAGGAAACTAGAATTAATATTCACTGAGATGTAGAATAGATGACAGTAGAGGGGCAGGTTTGTGGAACAAGTTCAGGAGCTCAGCTTTGGACCCGTTAATCTTGAAATGTCTGTTCGATATCCAAGCAGAGATGCTGAATAGAGAGTTAAACTTTTGTCTGACGTGAGAAATGGTTCTGGCTGGAGATATAAATTGAGAGGTCATTAGAGAGTCATGATACTTGAAGTCATGAAACTGGATGAGATCTCCCAGGACATGACTCACTCCCAAGGTAACTGCAGCTTCCAACATTAAAAAAGTCAGAGATGGGAAACTAGCAAGAAGACTGAGAAGGGGAAGCCAGTGAGGTAGGAAAGCAAAGAAGAGGGGAGAGAGAGGGGCGCATGTGTTTGGCTCAGTTAGTTGAATGGCCAATTCTTGATTTTGGCTGGGGTCATGATCTCAGGCTCCTGGGATTGAGCCCCAGTAGCCTCAGAGTCCTGGGAACCTCAGTCTCCCTCAGCAGGGAGTCTACTTGAGGATTCCTTCTCCCTCTCTCTTTGCCCCACCCCCATGCTGCAGGGGAGGGGAGCATTCCAGGAAAGAAGAAAAGTATAAATAAAGGCACAGAGGTATAAAGAACTCAAAAGATAAGAAGCTCTGCCTCATCAGAAATGCCCTTTATGTGAACAAAAATGGTAGCTACTAACACAACTGAAAAATCAAAATGCATTATTAACTAGCAAGGTAATAATTCTCACTTCTAACAGTTGGTAAGAATTATAAGCATTTGAGGAATGCTTTCAGGTAGATTTTAAGAGCTTAGTTGATTTTCATCAGATTTCTATTTTGCTGTGATTTATTTGATCTATCAATGGACAAATACTTGACAGAAGGTTCTGGGGACAATAGGCACCCTTAAAATTTCTTCTACAAGAATGAATTGAATTAGGCTAAAGTTTGATGATTAATGGTTGAAGGTAGCTTTCTACCTGTGCATGAACTTCAACCTGGATGTCACTCAACAGAGATTGTTTAGGCCCACATATTTTTGTGTACATTAGTAAATAATACCAACATCCTAATTAATTCATACTAAAGTGTGAGGGAGTACTCTGTAGATACCAAGACTGTCCCCAGAAATTCCACAGGAAAGGGCTCAATTTCCCCCCACTCAGAAAAACTCTCTTCATTAGTAGTAGCTCAGACCATGTACTAGATTCAATGGCAAGCTTTCCCAGGAACAGTGCTAAATGAACCCAAATTTTCTAGTTTTTATAGAAAATTTAGAAATTTAGTTCCATTTAGAAAATGGAACTATGGAACAAAAACAGAGAAGGGCAGACTTAAGTTCTAGTTACAGATCCCTGTGTGCATTTATTAGCTACACCCCATCTTGCATTATGCAAACATTAATATAAGGAGTTTCTCTACCCTCGATACTCCACCCCTCCTTGACCTCAAACTTCTTCATTCTTCTGAAGTCCTAGAGCACTAAATGCAATTACATGCCAGTACGTATATATTTGTCTCTACCTGTGAGCTTGTCCGTGCCATTGCATGTGATTGTGATTCTGGTTATTACTGCTGCTCAAGACATAACCCCCAAAACTTAGTGGCGTAAAACAATGACAATTTTTATTTTGCTTATGAATCTGTGATTTGGGCAAGATTCAACGGAGATAGCTAACCTCTCCTCCATCTAACCAGCCCACGGCAGGCACCAGCCATCTGGCATGTGAGTGAGTAAGGCTTCAGAGGATTCCACTCCTTAGCTTTCAAGCTGTTGCCACTGAGACAATGTGCTACGTCTTCCCCCACAAGGCTCACCCAAAGGTGAGCAGTGTGTGCCTGTACGTGTGGAGTGGAGGGTGGGAGTAATCAGCTTAAGTTACATCACCTTTATGACCTAGCCTTACATGTAACACAAGGGCACTTCTTCATTGAAGTGGTCACAGAGTTCTGCCTGGTTTTAAGGGGAGGGGAAATGGGCTCCAGCAACACTGCTGTACCACAGCCTGCTCTCTGATCACAGCTGACATTTCTTCTGTCTGCAATATACATTCACCCCTTTCTCCAAAATCCGCATTATGATCTCAGGCTCGAGCCTGGATTGTAGGATCTCATCATTGAGATCAGGTCCAGGTATGAATGAGGTTCCTTGAGTGTGTTTCTTCAAATATAGTTTCTCTCTCTCTCTCTTTTTAAAATATTTTAAGAAATCTCTATATCCAGTAATGTGGGGTTCAAACTCAGAACCCTGAAATCAAGAGTTGCACACTCCACTAGCTGAACCAGCCAGGTGCCCTCAAATAGAATAGCTCTTGACTTGAATTCCTGCCCTGAGTAAATACACACTGGGGTTACTTAGGGGAAAGGGACAATGATGTATGAAACTTACTTTTAAAGCATCCAGGAAAAAACAAAGTTTTTAATGCACATAAAACACACATTCCTGGAATATATATATTGTATGTATGCATGTGTGTGTATGTGTGGAGAGAAGGGGAAAGACAGAGAATGGTATAATAAAGCAAACTGATTAAAATGTTAACAAATAAATCTAAATAAAGGGTATACAAGTATTTTGTGTTTTTTTTTTCTTACACCTTTTCTATAAGCTTGGAATTATTTCCAAGTTCAAAGTGTTTTTTTTTTTAAATTTTTTATTTTTGATAAACATATATTTTTATCCCCAGGGGTACAGGTCTGTGAATCACCAGGTTTACACACTTCACAGCACTCACCAAATCACATACCCTCCCCAATGTCCATAATCCCACCCCCTTCTCCCAAACCCCCTCCCCCCGGCAACCCTCAGTTTGTTTTGTGAGATTAAGAGTCACTTATGGTTTGTCTCCCTCCCAATCCCATCTTGTTTCATTTATTCTTCTTCTACCCACTTAAGCCTCCATGTTGCATCACCACTTCCTCATATCAGGGAGATCATATGATAGTTGTCTTTCTCTGCTTGACTTATTTCGCTAAGCATGATACGCTCTAGTTCCATCCACGTTGTTGCAAATGGCAAGATTTCATTTCTTTTGATGGCTGCATAGTATTCCATTGTGTATATATACCACATCTTCTTGATCCATTCATCTGTTGATGGACATCTAGGTTCTTTCCATAGTTTGGCTATTGTGGACATTGCTGCTATAAACATTCGGGTGCATGTGCCCCTTTGGATCACTACATTTGTATCTTTAGGGTAAATACCCAATAGTGCAATTGCTGGGTCATAGGGCAGTTCTATTTTCAACATTTTGAGGAACCTCCATGCTGTTTTCCAGAGTGGCTGCACCAGCTTGCATTCCCACCAACAGTGTAGGAGGGTTCCCCTTTCTCCGCATCCTCGCCAGCATCTGTCATTTCCTGACTTGTTGATTTTAGCCATTCTGACTGGTGTGAGGTGATATCTCATTGTGGTTTTGATTTGTATTTCCCTGATGCCGAGTGATATGGAGCACTTTTTCATGTGTCTGTTGGCCATCTGGATGTCTTCTTTGCAGAAATGTCTGTTCATGTCTTCTGCCCATTTCTTGATTGGATTATTTGTTCTTTGGGTGTTGAGTTTGCTAAGTTCTTTATAGATTCTGGACACTAGTCCTTTATCTGATATGTCGTTTGCAAATATCTTCTCCCATTCTGTCAGTTGTCTTTTGATTTTGTTAATTGTTTCCTTTGCTGTGCAAAAGCTTTTGATCTTGATGAAATCCCAGTAGTTCATTTTTCCCCTTGCTTCCCTTGCCTTTTGCGTTGTTCCTAGGAAGATGTTGCTGCGGCAGAGGTCGAAGAGGTTGCTGCCCATGTTCTCCTCAAGGATTTTGATGGATTCCTTTCGTACATTGAGGTCCTTCATCCATTTTGAGTCTATTTTTGTGTGTGGTGTAAGGGAATGGTCCAATTTCATTTTTCTGCATGTGGCTGTCCAATTTTCCCAGCACCATTTATTGAAAAGGCTGTCTTTTTTCCATTGGACATTCTTTCCTGCTTTGTCGAAGATTAGTTGACCATAGATTTGAGGGTCTATTTCTGGGCTCTCTATTCTGTTCCATTGATCTATGTGTCTGTTTTTGTGCCAGTACCATGCTGTCTTGATGATGACAGCTCCAAGTTCAAAGTGTTTTTAAGGTGACGCACACAGCATAGGTCCTGAGTATTAATCTTTTGATATTTTTAATTCCAGGGGAAAGTCCTAATTTGATGTTTGTACTTATTTCTGGGGGTTGAGAGAAGACCCTTTATTTCTCCCTTTGCTCAGAAGTCTATGAGAAGGCACTTCCCAGTTTAGCCTGTATTCCTCCACATCTCATTTCCTTAAAGAGCTGGTCTGGGAAAGATCCCTTTTCAAGAGGGAGTTTTGGCCGTGCTGAAACACAGCTTTTCTTTTCTTTTTTAAAATATTTTATTTATTTATTTGATAGAGAACACAAGTAGGCAGAGAGGCAGGCAGAGAGAGAGAGAGAGAAGCAGGCTCTGCACTGAGCAGATAGCCCGATGCGGGGCCCGATCCCAGGGTCCTGGGATCATGACCTGGGCCGAAGGCAGAGGCTTTAACCCGCTGAGCCACCCAGGCGCCCCAAAACACAGCTTTTCAATTGTCTTTGTGTTACGTACCACATCAAAGGCTTCTGGAAGTGTGGCTTGGTTTATTTAAAGAAATTGTAGAAGGATGCCCATTGGTTTCCTTGTAACAAGAGAGACTGGGATTAGCTCCCTGAAGCACCATCATTGTGCTCCCAGAGCACACACTCTAAAATAGTGGCTGCTGAGAAACAATCTTCTCGTGTTTCCAGTTTGAAAACGACACTTAAACAGAAAGCTGGTCTTTTTAGCCACTGTCACAATCCCCAAACAAACAGAGAATAATCACTAGTAGGAGTCCCAGTTTAGAATGCGCAAGCCCTGGGGCACCTGGGTGGCTCAGTGGGTTAAGCCGCTGCCTTTGGCTCAGGTCATGATCTCAGGGTCCTGGGATCGAGTCCCGCATCGGGCTCTCTGCTCGGCAGGGAGCCTGCTTCCTCCTCTCTCTCTCTGCCTGCCTCTCTGCCTACTTGTGATCTCTCTCTGTCAAATAAATAAATAAAATCTTTAAAAAAAAAAAAAAAAAAAAGAATGCGCAAGCCGGTCATTTAATGCATTTATTCACGGCTGTCATAGGCTTGTTGGCCGCCCAGAAAAGACTTCCCAGGTTGGCAATAATCTTAGGGCAATCACCTTAGTTGTATCTGTTTGCCTTTCTTATGCAAGTACTCAGGACAGAGTAGTGCACTTAATCTCATTATGTTACTGTTGCCCAAATAAAGCATCTGGCAGTAATTATCCCAGAGTGCAGTCCTGGAAAGGAAGCCAGGTTTGATTCTACCGAAAAAACTTAACGGAGAATGTCTTTCCTGGGACCATGTTCCTGGGATGTGAATGTATCTCTTTTTTTGTGGGCTAGTAGAACCTAGAAAAAAGGCGTTATTGTATCTTTGCCCATGGGAATGAATGAAGATTCCTTGAAACATACTCTGTCAGGTGACACAAATAAACCATATAATTATATTCCCCAAAACAGAAAAGCTCAAAACATAAGAATATGTGGGTTTCCTGGGTCAGACCAAAGGCTGTGTAATTCCGTTTCTATTTAAATAAACTTTTTACTTGGAAATACTTTCAGAATTACAGAAGAGACTGTATAGAAAGTTCCTTTATGCTCCTTACTCGATGTCCACCATTGCTAACATATTACCATGTTACTTCTTTCAAAACTAAAAAATTGACATTGGTATATTATTATCTAAATTCTAAGCTTGCTTTGGATTTCACCATTTTGGACTTTTCCATTTAAGGTGGTTTTTTTTTTTTTTTTTAAGATTTTATTTATTTCTTTGACAGACAGATCACAAGTAGGCAGAGAGGCAGGCAGGGAGAGGGAGGAAAGCAGGTTCCCCGTTGAGCAGAGAGCCCGATACGGGGCTCCATCCCAGGACACTGGGATCATGACCTGAGCCAAAGGCAGAGGCTTTAACCCACTGAGCCACCCAGGCACCCTTAAGTTCATTTTTGTTCCAGGATCCCAAATCATTCTGGGATCACACTGATCCCAGTCTGATCAAATGGGATCAGACTATCCCATTACCTTTAGTTGTCATGTATCCCCCAGTCTTCTCTAGTTTGTGACAGTTTCTTAGTCTTTCCTCATTTTTCAAATGACCTTATCAATCTTGAGGAGTTCTAGCCAGATATCCTACAGAATGTCTTCCAAATCTGGGTTTGTCTGATTTTTTTTCCTTTTGATTAGTTTGGGTTAATGGGTTCTTTTGGGAAATATCGCAGAAATGGGGGCTCATGGCTGGCTCAGTAGGTAGGGCCTGTGACTCTTGATCCCAGGGTTGTAAGTTTAAGCACAATGTTGGGTGTAGAGATGACTTAAAATAAAAATCTTCAACAACAACAACAATGCTGTGGAGGTAAAGTCCTCTTCTCGTAACACATCATATCTGGGAGTACATGATACTCACACAACATCACTGGTAATGTTAACCTTCATCACTAGGTTAACATAGTGTCCAGCAGGCTTCTCCACTGTAAAGCTACCACTATTCCCTTTTCCCACTCCATTCTTTATATGGCTTAGATTTTGTTGGGCATCAAAAAACATTTTGTAAGAGAGTAGGGTATTTAGACATTATAATGGCCTTAGGTTTTACGGATTTGCCCAGAACATTCCTAATTCTAACAAGAGTCCAAAAAAAAGACAAAGAATCTTCTCAAAATCTATAGAAACTATAGGAATATAGTCTTTGAGCTATGGGAATAAGCCAAAATGTATTATCTTACTGTCCACTGATCGACCAATGGAACATTACACAGTTATACCAATTCCAACATAATTGAATGTAGTCCATTGGCAGCCAGGATCTCCTACCTCTCTAAAATCTAGAGAAAATCGATTCAGCTCTGTTACCTATAAACCATGAAAGTCTAAAGTGCTTCTCCAATTTCTCCACAAATTTCCAAGAATTTATGTCATCATGGTTGTCTCTTCTGATCACGTTTTTTGCCTCTGCCACATTTTTTGCTCTCTACCATATCTTGTTGCTGCTCCTTATCTTTCACTGGCAGCCTGCACCTGAAATAGGATAGCCCAGCTTTTTTTTTTTTACTTCATCTTATTCTAAAACAGACACACATCTAAAGATGTCAAGTAGGGTAGACATGGAGGTTTGTTTGTTTGTTTTTAAAGATTTTATCTATCAGAGAGAGAGAGAACACAAGCAGGGGGAGCAGGGAACAGCAGGCAGAGGGAGAAGCAGGCTCCCCTGCTTCTCTGAGCAAGGAGTCGAAAGCAGGACTCAATCCCTGGACCCTGGGATCATGACCTGAGCCAAAGGCAGACTCTTGCTTGACCAGCTGAGCCACGCAGGCATCCTGACACAGAGAGTTCTAATGAAATGTTGCATCTCACACCTTACAGCAAACGAATACAACCTATATTCATCCCATGGGTCACCCTTCCCCAGGAGCGCCTTATGGGAAGTGCTGGAGTGTCATACCCAGCCTACCCAGCCTCCAGGTCATTCGAGGGTGACCCAGGCTAACATCATCTCTTTTGCAGGTTTCTATCTCTGTAATGCCCCCTCTTTCTTCCTCTCTCTTCTGACAGCCTTTTCTACATCAAAAACAAAACCAAAGGCCAAATTCTTCTCATTTTCTCTTTCAAAGCATCTTAATTCTCTCTTTTTGGTGACAAGGCTCCTTCCTTGGCCTCAGATCTCACCTTGTGCCTCCAGCTATAAAGTTGTTTCCTTTCCTAAAAGTAATTCCGGTGCTTGCTGTTAAGACAACAACATTTTTCTCCATTTGTCTTGGGAACAGCCATCCATTTTTTCATGTATTCAATTCAACAAACATTTATTGAGCTCCTAAAATAGAGATTTGGAGGACCGAAAGCTAATTTGAGTGGGGTTCTGCCTTCAGGGAGCTCATGGTCTCTAGAGAAAGGTGAAAGTTAACCAAACACTTCTTTGTGGCAGGCACACTGGTGGGACCTTTCCCCTGGGCCTTTTTTAAAAATATATTTTATTTATTTATTTGACAGAGAGAGATCACAAGTAGGCAGAGAGGAAGGCAGAGAGAGAGGATGAAGCAGGCTCCCTGCTGAGCAGAGAGCCCCTTGTGAGGTTTGATCCCAGAACCCTGAAATCATGACCTGAGCCAAAGGCAGAGGCTTAACCCACTGAGCCACCCAAGTGCCCCTCCCCTGAAAAATCTTTTAAAAAATTTTTAATTCTCAATTCACATATAACATTGTATTTATTTAAGGTGTGCGACATAATGACTATATATATAATATATATATATGATACATATGATTATATGAATATATATGGTGAAATCATTGCCACAATCAGTTATCAGTTTAAGTCAACCTCCATCCACTCACACAATGAACTATCTTCAATCCTCAGAGGAACTCTGTGTGATAAGTTTTGTTATTGCCTTTTTGCCATTGAGGAAATTATGGTTTGTGAAGAGTGGTATGCTGGCAAATGCTTAATGAACAGTTTGGTGAGGAGAAGAAGACACTGATTTGTAGTGGTTTTAATTTCTGTTGTATAAATACTGCCTCTGCACTGACGTTCTGTCACCAATGTATCACAACTCCATGTGCAGCTGGGAAGAAATGCTCGGCAGCACACGGTTACACAGTGTTCCTACATCACCTGTGCAACAGACAGAAATAACCGCCAGTGCAAAGATAACCATTAAATGTGGAAAAATAACCAGGAAGGGCTGACTGCTGAATATTATTTTGTCTTCAATGTGATTTCTTTAATTTTAAGTTGATATTTAACTTTATTTTTACAGAATTAATTTTTAATGGTGGCAAAAGATACATAACATCAAGTTTACCATTTCAACCTTTTTTGAGTGTGCAAGTTAGTGGCATTAAGTACACTCACAATTTTGTAGAGCTACCATTATTATCTATTTCCAGAACTTTTTTATCACCCCAAACAGAAACTCTGTAATTATTGTTCCTTCCTCCCAGATACCGGTAACTTCTATTCTACTTCTATCTCTCTGAATTTTCCTGATCCAGATATTTAATATAAGTAGAATCGTATAATATTCTGTTTTTTGGTATCTGGCTTATTTCATTTAGCACAATGTTTGCAAGGACTATCCATATTGCAGCATATATAAAAATTTCATTCCTTTTTATGGCTGAATAAAATTCTACTGTATGGATATACCACATTTTGTTTATCCACTCATCTGTTGATGGACATTTGGGCTGGTTCCACCTTTTGGCTGCTGTGAATAATGTTGCTATGAATACTAATGTACAAGTATGTATTTGAGTCCCTGCTTTCAATAACATGCAGTAATGTCTGTGTTTAACAAACAGCTGGCAAAATTCCTAAAAATTTAATAATTGTCTCTCATGAGTCTGTTAGAGCTAGCTCTCACACAACACTGGAGAGTCCATAATTTACCCAATTCGATCTAAACAAGGGCCAATTTGGGATTCATATCACCACACAGCATCTTCCAAATTTGTCTGATGAGTGGCTGGGACATATCAAAGTATTGATTCCCAGGCCCTCCTGGGAAATTCTGAATCTGAAAGTCTGAGACGAGGTAATTTTTCTCATCAGAATTTTTCTCAGCCTGAAACACCTGATATTAGGCCCCTACTCTCCAGTATCACCAAACCTAGGCCAAAGGCAGGGGGTACAACTCTGGTGCCCTAAAGGAGAGGTGGTAAGAGTAAGTCCTCTGGGGAGAACTCGTAGGACTTGTAGCAAATTTCGGGGCGGCATATTTTTTTTTTTCTCTCCAAAATCCTTCCCAGCTCCAATATTTGTTGGCCATACAATTCTCTCCTGCGCATCTCCCTGCCTCCCATCTTAGGAAAGAACACTTTCCAGAGAGAGGCGAGTGGAAATCATTAGGCCCAGCAATTTAACACCATCTCAGAAGTTTGCATATCATTAAATTGTTTAGAAACATGCTCTGAAGTTACAAGTTTGCCATTCTGTGGTGTTATTTTGATATCCTGACAAGATATTTTTAGAGCACATAAAGCCCAAATTAAAACATTGCTACAAAAAAGAAGAAAAAAACCCAAAGTGAAATTAAACCAGGGCTCCATAAATGGAAAACTACAGTAAATAGCAGATAGGAGTGAAGAAAAAAGTGCCAAATATTTTTGAGAACTATTCTGAGAGGAGATGAACAGATGCTGCTGATCGGCTTGCAGAGATGGGCCTGTGTCCTGCCAGGGTGAGAGAGAAAGGGGTCATGCCTGTAGGCTCTGCCCTGACAGGCTCTTGCCCCCAGATTAGTGCAGGGGGAACTTCCTTCCCGCTGGCTCAGGCTGCTGGCAGGGGGTGCAGTAAGTCACCTTTACTGGACATGGTCAGGGGTCCCACTGGCCTTCTCCTTAGTCATTGGTTTCTTGGGCCAGGTCTGGAATATGGTTAGTTAGACCTAAAATACCCTTGCCTTCTTCCTTTATCCTTTTTCTCTCCAGATCGATGTGTTTCTGGCATTTCTCAGATGACCTCCTTTTGTGTGCTTCCATGCGCTCAGATTTAAAGACCCACCCATAACGAGAAGGTCTACACCCTTAGATTAAATCTCTTAGATCTTTGGTTCTTAACTTCTTTAGGGCAACAAATCTCTCTGATTACCTGATGGAGGCAATAAATCCTTAAGGAGCTAGTTAAGAGTTTCAAAGGGTTTGTTGACTCCCCAAGGCCTATCGGTGGACCCCATGGCAGGAGACTCTGCCTTAGGTAGTAATAGAGTCACTCATGGTTTTGGGTTATGCCAAGGGATGCTTTGACCTTCAGCTGGGAACTGTCACATTTCCTCTAGATCCAGCACTCCAACTATGGTGTGAATTTGAATGCCCCCCCCCCATTTTCTTGGAGACTTGATACAATTCTAATTAGATAGTTCAGAACAAGGTCAAGGGGTTTCTTTTGCAATGTTAAGATACCCTTGGGTTTCTTATTAAAGAAAAGGATAGAGAGAGTCCTTTAGGGGAATAAAAAGTCTCTGAGTCACTGTCTAACCCAGAGAGAGAGATATGGAAAGATCTTTAAGTTTATGAGAGGACGTATGGGCAGTAGATGCCAAGAGTCATTTTCCTTGTCCCCTGAATTTAGGGCATACAACAAGATTTTTGTCCCTAGAGCATAGGGGTGAGACATAATGATTGTGAAGCCAGCCCATTGCCATCAAGGAATATACCATCCTGCATATAGTAGAGGGTGAACAGATTAACATCCTCACTTTTCCAACCTACCTGCCTGAAGTACCTGGCACTTAGAGTTTTTTAAATTAAAGATTGGAGGAATGACTCTGTTCAGTGAGTTGACTTGCTCTAGAGTGTCATTTTATGCTAACCAATTGGATTTTGGAGAATGTCTCCCAAAGACAATGGACTTTTGTTTTAATGTTGAGTATTGAGTCATTATTCCTAGCTGCTGGTAGGCTCAATTGCCTCTTCAGGCTACTCCCTATGCTAATAATAAAACCATTATGGGAACAGGACAGGTACCCAGAGTCTAGGACTTGGTGGAGGCTCTGGGAGGGAAAAGGAGAAATGGAGTGGGGTGAGGGAGAAGGCAAGGACAGGTTAATTTTGAGGTTCTGACTTACTTCCCCCTTCTGAATTGTAAATATTATTTGGGGCAGAGGAGGAATAGATTATATAATATCTATAATCAATTCCTTGTTTCTTTTTTTTACTGTTTTCTTCCAGTCTTAGTCCATATTCATGTCAACTTATCTGAGTTATAATGTAATACTCATTTGTGTTGTGTGTTTTAACTTAGCATTATATGACATTTTTAATGATGTTATTTATTCCTTATGAGTAACTTTTATTTTATTTTTTTTTTAAAGATTTTATTTATTTATTTGACAGACAGAGATGACAAGTAGGCAGAGAGGCAGGCAGAGAGAGAGAGAAAGGGAAGCAGGCTCCCTGTGGAGCAGAGAGCCTGATGCGGGGCTCGATCCCAGGACGCTGAGATCATGACCTGAGCCGAAGGCAGCGGCTTAACCCACTGAGCCACCCAGGCGCCCCCCTTATGAGTAACTTTTAAAAACAGACTCAGCTCTCCTTTTTTTCCCTGACTGTACATGTAAAGCATGTTATTTTTAGAAATGCAGACAATATGCAAAAAAGGTGAAAAATCACCCTTTATATTTTGAAGTGTATCCTTCCAGACTTTTTTCCTATGCATATATAAATACATACTTCCAAAAACAATCATCTCAGACACGTATTTTTAGTTCTTTCCACATCGTTAAATATAAAGTAGTAACTTTTAAAAAATTTTAATTAGTATTATGTAGATATAGAGTAATATTTTAATAATTAGTAGTATTTCAGTAGTATTTTTAAAATTAATTTTATTTACTATTTAATAAGAGTACTATTTTTAAGTATTGGTGTTCCACAACTTACCACAACTTATTTGCCCTTTCTTACTGATTGCATCTCATTGTTTCCAAATTGTCACCACTGTAACAGTCCTCTTTGCACACTTCATCTTTCCCTAGGACCAACTCCTAGCAGTAGAATTTGTGGGCCAAAGGGAATGTACATTTAACATTCTGAGTTGTTCCCAGCTGAAGTGTATAAGAGAGCCCCCTTTCCCTTACTCTTGCCAATACAATTTCCTTCTTAATAGCCACAAAAGAGTCCTGGATTAATCTCAGCACAACAGGCTTTCCAGTTTGGAGAAGAGCCACATTCCCCGGGGCCTGTCCCCAGCCACAGTGTCCTTGTCGTGTGCGGGTACCGCCGCCAGATGGCAAGAGAGAGAGAGAGAGAGAAAGAAAGAAAGAATGAGAGAGAGAGAGAGAGAATGAGAGAGAGAGAGGCAGGCCTGGGAGGACTTCGCAGGGCGGGGTGGGGATCCCAGCCCGGCTCCGTTGGCCACCGCGCTGCGACCGAGTGCCGGCGAAGGCAGAGTAGGAGCGGGAAGTAGGGACTTGGAGGGGGAACGAAACGGGACGTGGAGCTCAGCGCCCTCGGGAAGAACATACAGGCTGTGTAAGCCGAGGCTGCAACGGTCTCATCAGCGCCGAACCCCGCCGTGCGCCTATGGAGGCGGCGATCGGACGCGAGGGCCGCGTTAGGGGGCGAGGTCGGGCTGGGATTGCGCGCCTCCCAGCGCCTCCGGGCTCAGCGGGCCAGCCAGACGCCCCAGCTCAAGCGGCTGCACTGCCTCCCGCGGCCCTGGATCCCCCGACGGCGGCGTCGGGGGCGGGGAGAGGGGGTGGGAAGGCTAGGGCGGTCCGGATCTGACCCGGCGCCCCGCGCCCCACTGAGTGGCCTTGGACCTGAGGCAAGTCATCGGACTTCTCTGCGTCTCGGCTCCTCTTCTGTGAACTGGGATCACTGCGGGGACCCACATCAGAGAAGACTGTTGTGAGGCTCAACTGCATTTTTTTTTTTTTTTGCAACCTCCCTAAAAACGCTATCACCGTTCAACCAACGCCCAACACAACTGGCTTATTAACCTCCCGGAGGCTACGGAGGAATAAAAGAGAAGACCGGTCTCCGTAGAGGCTTACTGTATTCCATTCTCTCCGAGCACCCTCTAGACCTTCATCCCCAAACCAGAAAGAAACGTTAAAAACCATGGCCCTCATCTCGGGGAACCCACGGTGTAACTGAGGAGTCATGAGTGAAACACACGCAGGAAAATCACTACAAAGGTCTTACCAGGGGTCACAATCACCGGTATCTCCCGAGAGAAAGGGTTCCAGCCCCTCCTGGCCCGTGGGGAGCTCTGACAAAGTCCTGGGTCTACCCAGCACATCTTGCTCGCTTCCCGAATTCCATTCCCAGTTGAAGGAGGTGGCTGGTGGCCACCCCCATCCATTCCCAGTTGAAGGAGGTGGCTGGTGGCCACCCCCATCCATTCCCAGTTGAAGGAGGTGGCTGGTGGGCCACCCCCAAGAACAAGGGCATGGGAGGGGGAGGGGAGCTGTGTTGGTGGTTGCCATGGTTTTGGCTCTGAGTTCTGGAGCCAACCTGCTCACTCCCTGAGACTCTCAGGTCACAGAAGCAGTAGGTCAGAAGCTTGAGGGGACAGAAGGAGCGTCACTCTGAAGGCCACCAGTGCACCTGTTGAGATGGAGGCCTCAGATGGGCAAGGGGCTGAAGGGGACAAGCCACCAAAGAAGGTGAAATGGGGCTAGGTCGGTGAGGGAAGGAAGAAAGGAGGGTCCTTGAGGGGCTGGTCTTGGAAAGCAGAGAACATGAAATTCAGGGAAGAAAAGAAGAAGAAAAGATGGTGATGTATGAGCTAGCAGGAGACCAAAGGAACAAGAGGTTAATTCATTCAAACAGATGTTTATCGAAGACATATATTCAGGGCAAGATGACTGTTGGTTGTGCAGACACAAGTGCTTGTATATGTGTCTGCATGTGTGTGTGTACACCTGTGTTATGGTCTGCGTGCTTGGTTGTGTGGTGTGAGTGGTGTGTTTACGGAGTCGATCTGCCCAAGTCCCCTCGCTCTGGGGCCCAGAGAAGCCCAGGTTCCATACTCATTCTGTTTGCCTTCCTCCCTTTCCCTGGTCTCTGCCTTCAGAGTGGTCTGGGCCTGGGTCTTCCTTGTTCCCCCTGAACACAGGCAGGAATTAATCCTCACTTTTCTGAGAGGATTTTGCAAAGTCAGGTGCAAACTCTACTGTGTCAGTCTAATCCTGTGCTCTGACTTCAAGTATTATTTTACAGCCACTTTGTCTTAATTAATTTTCAGGTTTTTTGGGGTTTTTTGTTTTTTGTTTGTTTTTTGGCCCCACATTTCCTATCAGAAAGCTCCTTCTCATTACCATCACCATCACATGCTTTCCCAAGTACCAACACACCACTCACACCACACAACCAAGCACATTACTGTGGCTTGATGCTAAAGTTTAGAGGCAGGCCTAGGACTTAGGTGTTCAGTAAATGTTCGCAGAATGAATGAGTGAATGACTCCCTGCTCATTCCCCCAAGGTGTCCCTTCAATCTCTTGGTGCCTCAAAGTATTCTCGTCTATAACCAGGAATAATGATAGTTCACCTCACAGAATTTGTGTGAGAATAAAATGAGTTCATGTTTATCAAGTGCTTTGCAAAAGTAGCTACAATACTGTGCTCTAAAGATTATAAAAGAAATGGGTAGGGCATTCTAGGTTTTCTAAGCAGGGATCTTCACAGATGGGTTTCTTTGTTGAGGGCTTCCTTGCCTCCAGGCTGGGCCAAGAAAGAGGTCCTAGGGAAAACAGAGAAGGGCTTTGACTGGAATTTGGACCACTGGTTGTCTCGCACTGGCCCCCTGAGAAGCACTCATCTAAACCCCCCAGCTGACTGCTGCCCCCTGCCTCCTCCTAGGTGACAGATGTACCCTGCTTAGAGAAGAGCTCTGGCACCACCTCCACTGGGAGCTCACTTATACGCCATGCCAAGGGCCTGGGTCAGGACACCTTCAAAATAGTGAGTAAGGGACTCTGTCCCTCCTACAGGCTGGGAGACCTGAGTCGGAAATTGGCAGGCCTCAGACCCATACTTTCTGTCCCACTTGTCACGGCCTTGGCAAGGAAGTGGGGTAAGACCTTGACAAGAGCCTCCTTACTTAACCCACTTAACACTTCCTGGCCCATAATGGTTTCTGGTTGCTTGGGGCTGCCCATCTGCCTCTTTTTTTCTTCTATGGTCTCTCACATCACCTGTTGCCTCCACAGTGTAAAGAATATCTAAGGCCACTGAAGAAGTTTCTGCGAAAGTTGCACCTGCCCAGGGACCTTCCCCAGAAGAAGAAGCTAAAGTACATGAAGCAGAGCCTGCTGGTCCTAGGGGACCACATCAACACTTTTCTGCAGCACTACTGCCGAACCTGGGAGATCAAGCACTGGAGGAAGTAGGGCAGCCTCCTTGTCCTTCCCACTATAGCCATTCCTGGGCCCTGCCAATTCAAGGACACAGCTCAGTCAACTCCCAGAGTATTTCATCTTTATGTGAAAGAGTGAGGATCCTGGAGCAAGCTTGGTGAAGAAGGGGTGGAGAGAAGAGGGTCCTCTAGTTATTCAGGGCAGAGCTGATTCACACAGCTTGCCCACACAGTGGACAAAGAACTCTCTTGACCCTGTCATTGAACAACTGCTGCAAGATAGGGAGTTCAAGGTTTAGCAAATCTCCAGCTCTCCATGTCCCTGACCAAACCCAAGGAGGCAGCACATGGTCTGTTTCTCCCTGTGTGGGTCCTGGACACAAGACAGACACTGAAGGGAAAGGGCCTGTGCTCTGCCTCCCTCAGCCTTGGTTTCTCCCCCGCAGGATGCTCTGGCGATTTGTTTCTCTATTCTCAGAATTGGAGGCAAAACAACTTCGCAGGCTCTACAAGTACACCAAGAGCAACCAGACAGCGAAGTTCCTGGTGAGGCGCTCAGGAAAGCTCCTCCCGGGCCCAGCTGAGGGTTGGCTGGTGTGTTCTTGGATTTTGGGGGGAGGCCTGGGGCTGAGGGGGCCCTTTCATACTGCCAGCAGCCCTTGACTTGTTTCCACACTCACTGCCTCAGGAAGACCCCCACAGGGGGCAAAGGGGCTGAAGAGGGCAGAGGCTTGGCTTCAAGTTCTTGGTAGCTCTCCACACCCACACTCTGAGGTGGACAGGTGCAGGGACATTCCTGAGGAGCTTTGGGTGGGGATGGTGGAGGCCAGACAGAGAGGCTCAGCCAGCTTGGGGAAGGCTCAAATCACTATTGACAGAAGCTGGCCTGGCTTTGCTCAGAAACAGTGACTCTCAAACATTTTTGACTCAAGTCATGTTCACCCTCTTAAAAACCTAGTGAGAAGGGCGCCTGGGTGGCTCAGTGGTTAAGCCGCTGCCTTCGGCTCAGGTCATGATCTCAGGGTCCTGGGATCGAGTCCCGCATCGGGCTTTCTGCTCAGCAGGAAGCCTGCTTCCTCCTCTCTCTCTCTCTCTGCCTGCCTCTCTGCCTACTTGTGATTTCTCTCTGTCAAATAAATAAATAAAATCTTTAAAAAAAAAAAAAAAAAACCTAGTGAGAAGCCCAAAAAGCATTTGTTTATGTAGGTTATAGCTATTGATATTTGCCCTATTAGAAATTAAAAATTAAAACTAAAGAAAAAACTTCAAAATATGTACTCACTAATCCATTTTAAAAGAAAAACAAGGACCCTGTTACATTTTAACATAAATAGTTTTTACAAGAAATATCTATATTTTCCAAAACAAAACAAAACAAAAATGTAGTAAGAAGAGTAGCATTGTCTGACGTTTTCGCAAATCTCTTTAGTGTCTGACTTAACAGAAAACAGATGCTTCTGCAGTCTCTTGTGATATGTGATTTGGTTGTAGTACATGAAGAAAACCCAGCCTGGGATGCCTGGGTGGCTCAGTCAGTTGAGCATCTGCCCTCAGTTCAGGTTATGATCCCAGGGTCCTGGGATCTAGCCCCGCATCTGGCTCATTGCTCAGTGGGGAGCCTGCTTTGCCCTCTGCCTGCTTCTCCCTTTATTGTGTGCTCTCTCTCTCTCTCTGACAAATCTTAAAAAAGAAGAAGAAGGAGAAAGAGAAGGAGAAGAAAAAAGCCCAGCCTGTACCAACATATAGTTAGAGAAGAGAGTATTTTACTAACATTTTTAGATAGTTGTGGATATTCTTCTTTGATACCACACCAAAATCCAACAAGTGGCAGCTACTTAGTAGCAATATGGAGTCTGAAACCTATCAATGAATGTTTTAAAATATAAATATATATCCTTTTAGGTTTACAGAAAATTTGGGTAGAAAGTACAGAGATTTCCTGCATGCTAACCCCTCCTGCTTCCCTCGCTTATTAGCGCCTTGCATTAGAGGGGTATGTTTATTACCATCATTGGGGCAGTATTGACACATTATTTAGGACACACTATTAACTAAATAATGTCCATAGTTTACATTAGGGCCCACTCTTTGTGTTGTGCGTCTATAGATTCTTTTTTTCCAAAGATTTTATTTATTTACTTATTTAATTTTATTTATTATCAATTGTTTATTTTTATCAGTTATTTTATTTATTTATTTTATTTATCTCTCTATTTGAGAGAGAGAGAGAGATACAGAGAAAGAGAGCATAAGCAGGGAGCAGAGGGAGAAGCTCTCCTCCAAGCAGGGAGCCTAACGCAGGGCTCCATCCCAGGACCCTGGGATCATGATCTGAGCCAAAGGCCAACTCTTAATTGAGTCACCCAGGCACCCCTGATAGGTTTTGATGATTGCATACTGACCTGTGCCCACCGTTACAATATAAAACAGAATAGTTTCACTGGAAAAACTGCTCCAGTAGTCATCCCTCCATCATTTCCTCCAAACTCCTGGCAACCATTGATTTTTTTTTTCTTTAACTGTCTCAATGGTTTTGCCTTTTCCAGCATATCCTACAATTGGAATCGTACAGTATGTGGCTTCCTCAGATTTGCATCAATGACCTTTTCACACTGGGTTCATTAGAATCCATTGGTTTCTCTCCTGCACTTTGAGTAGGCCCCACTTTTCAGGGGGTAAGCGAGGTTAAAATATTTTGTGTCCCCAGGGGTTCACAGAGCACCGTTTGAGAATCACGAGTTTGAAATAAGAATCATAGGTAACCGTTTCTCCGTGCGAGGCACTTTATTTTCCCTCCTGTCATCCTCAAAAGCAACCCTACCTGGTAATTACAAGTAGTGTCCACAGTGTGTAAATGAAGAGGCCAAGCTCTATACAAGAGCTGTAAAGTAACATGATCCAGACCACACAGCAAATGAAGGGAAAAGCTGGGTTCAGAGGAAAGCCCTGCTCTAACTGCAGCTCCCCGCTCTAGCTACCTGGCTTTAACAAAATCCCCTCTCCCTTCAGGTCTCTGTTTCTTCCTCTGAACATGAATGGGTGGATCCTTTCAGGGGCTCTGAATATGAGGTGTTGACATTTTAGTGATTTCTGGGTTTCACTGGCCAGGAAAATTTCAAAAGATATTTTTAGGCTCTCGATTTTAATTTTGCCAAAGACTTTAAAACAAATACCGTAGTTTCATTAAAAACAAATAAGACACTCTAACTCTAGGTTAAGGGACACATGAAAAGATGCTCCACATCACTCACCTCAGGGAAATAGGAAAATGACAACGAGGTGCACCTCAGACCCGTCAGAATGGTTAAAATTAACAACACAGGAAACAACAGGTGCTGGTGAGGATGCGAAGAAAAAGGAACCACCATGCACATTAGGGAAGGGAAACTGGTGCAGCCACTGTGGAAAACAGTATGGAGGTTCCTCTAAAAGTTAAACATACTACCTTGTGACCCAGCAATTGCACGACGACTAGGTATTTACCCAGAGGAAACAAAATGATTTGAAGGGGCTCGTGCACCCCGATGTTTACAGCAACATTATCAACAATAGCCAAATTATGCAAAAAGCCCAAATGTCCATTGACTGATAAATGGATAAAGATGTGATATATATATATATATATATATATATAATATATGATATATATGATAAGATCAGCCATCCAAAAGAAGGAAAGCTTGCCATTTGCCGTGGCATGGATAGAGCTAGAGTGCATTATGCTAAGCGAAGTAAGTCAGTCACAGAAAGAAAAACACCATCTGATTTCACTCATGTGGAATTTAAGGGACAAAACAGATAAACACAGGGAAAGGGGAAAAAAGAGGGAAGCAAACCATAAGAGACTCTTACCTATGGAGAACTCTTAAATACAGAGATATTGAGAACTATAGCCGCTGAGGGGTGCTGGAGGAGAGAGGTGGGGGACAGGCCAGATGGGTGATTGGGATTAAGGAGGACACTTGTGATGAGCAATGGGTGTTATACGGAAGTGACGAATCACTAAATCCTACCAGGGAAACCATTTTTTTTTTTTAAGATTTTATTTATTGATTTGATAGAGATCACAAGTAGGCAGAGAGGCAGGCAGAGCGAGAGGGGGAAGCAGGCTCCCTGCTGAGCAGAGAGCCCGATGTGGGGCTCGATCCCAGGACCCTGAGATCATGACCTGAGCCGAAGGCAGCGGCTTAACCCACTGAGCCACCCAGACACCCCGAAACCATTATTTTTTATGCTATATTAACTAGAATTTAAATAAAAAGTTGAAGCAAATAAAGACACTATATTTCACTCTAAATAGAGGAGGAGGACTTATATTAAAGAACCACCCAGGAAGGAACTGTTGGCAGCCTGGCCTCAGTGTCCGCAGGGTCCTGCCTCTCCCCACTCTGTGACTCATTCCTCCAGCTGGCAAGGCAGGGGGTGAGGGGCGGCCAGACCGCAGTAGTTTCCTCTCTCACAGGCAGGGCTGGGGCTCTGGAAGGTGGGGGCCGCTCTCCTCCACACCCTCCTCAACGTTACGTGCCCATTGCAGGTGGCGTTCTGCCCCTTGGACGCACCGGAGAGCTCCTTGCTGGCCGACCAGGAAGACAGTCTGCCCAAACTCTGCAGTGCCTGGGGCCTGCACAGCAACATCAGCGGCATGAAGGAGAGGCTGTCCAAGATGCAGGCCCCTGGCCCAGAGGCCTCCCTGCTGGGGGAGCCCACATCCGGGGCCCAGGGCGGGCCAGGTAATGCCCACAGGGGTGGGGGCCTGCCTGGAGGAGGGGCCTCCGAGGCTGGGCTGCAACTGGGGATGCTTATCCTAGGAAGTTTGAAGTGTAGAGATAAGTGTAAAAGGGGAGAGAGGAAAATCACCCATTCCCCAAGGCTCTGACCGGTCAAGAGTTTGATGTGTTTCCCTCAGCGTTCTGCAGGACTTCCCTCTGGGGGTCTCATGATACATACTGTTTTGGATCCTGAATGTTTCAGGGAACAGTCTGAATGAAGCCACTCTCCTATGGGAGAGCTTTCTAGCAGTCAGGGGTGGGGACTCCCAGGAAGGGTCCAAGCAGAGGCAGGAAGCCTGCTCTCGGTGTCGGGTGGGGTATGGTTTAAGGGACAGGTTCATTCCCACAGTGGGGAGAAAGTTGAGTCAGATGGCCTGAAAATGGCCTTGCCAGCAGCCTTGGTCTCTGCCACGACTGCCCTGCTTGGGCCTCTGGACAGGGGCTCTTCAGTGAGGCATCCCAGCCAAGGTTGGAACCTATGAAGGTCCCTCCTTGTGCCGAATTCAAAGGAACAAAGCCACTTATCATTCCCGCTTCTGTATCTGGCTTCTGGGACCACAGTTAGCTGCTCTTGCTTCGCTACTGGGGGAGAAAGTGAAGGCAAACAGGGTGGTGTAGGAGCGCATGGTGTGGTCCTAAATTGACCCCAGGTACTCCTCTGAGGGTCAGGCTAGCTGGGAGTGATGTAGGCCCGCGCCACTCAAGGGGACTTGTCCAGGAGTCACAGCTGCCCTGAGTGGGAGAGCAGGAGGGAAAACGGTGCAGGGGCAGTAGGCATGAGTCAAGAAATTACCGAGGCTCAGAACCCTGTCTGGGCTCCATGAAGGCCCTTGGTCCTGGTGCCTAGAGTTTAAACTGAGGAAGCAAAATACACAATGAATTGTCTATTTTTCATTGTGAAATGAAGGCCAGCCCATCATCAAGGCCACAACAGTTCATGAATCCCATAAGGAAAGCGAGCTCTGGGCTTTGGGGCTAACCTTTTCCCAAACCAGTGCTTGGTATCTCTTCATTTCACCTAACCCTAACCCCTGCAACAACCTCAGGAGATGGGTATTATCCCCCTTTCACAATGAGCCATTTACAAATTTACAATTTACAGATGAGCCATCCAAGGCCATAGGGCAAAGGGTAGGACAAGGCTGGTTGGAGGAGGTAACTCTGGGACCGGCTTTAAAGAAAGGCAAGAGGAGGAGAGGAAGAGGGATAAGGGAGGGAAAGAGAGGGAGGAAAGGTGTGTGCAGAGGTGAGGGGCGATGAGCAGATAGTCTGGGCCTGGAGGTGAATGAAAGAGCAGGTTGGAGAAGTGCAGGACAGGGGCGTAATAGGAAAAAGCCTTGGAGGGTGGGCTAAGAACATTGACTTTCATGGAATTCTTAAAATAACATTTTGTTCTTACAAACATAAGCAGAGCATGGAAAGTAAGTAATACCAATAGGCAAAAATAAGAAAATGTAGACATATATTGTCCTCACTACTGCTAGCACTTTCCAAATGTTTTTTATACACTTAAATTCATGTATTTTAGCCAAATGAGACCTCACTGCATAGGATTTTGACTGGAACTTGCTTTTTTCAGTTAGTTAGGTCAGCATTCCATGTCAATGTTTTCATCTAATGGTTGGATTAAGTACTTCTTATTCACATTTTTCCAGTAGCCCAAGACATTTTTTGCAACGATTTCCCACTCCTGCATTTGCACCTGGTCACATCTCTTCCATCTCTTTGAACTCAACAAAATTCCCCTTTTCACAATCTGACTCGTTGAAGAGATCAGGCCATTGTTCTGCAGAATGTTCCACTTTTGACTCTTGTTACTTCCTTTTGGCATTTTTAAAAAGCTTGTTCCTCTGTGCATAAACAGGACTTTAGATCGAAAGTCCTGATGAAGTCCCGTTCACCATTTGTTTTCCTGGGATACAGACCAGGTTGTGTTCCTCACATTGTGTTACATGACAGAGCCCATGCTGTCTGGAGGGCCCGCCGTGAAGGGGTTTTGATCAATCAATCACTCAGTCCATCTGTGATATTAAAGGTAACCTTCATGGTGTTTCTTTGGCACCATGTTCAAAAGTCAGTTTTTAAGTAAAAAGCTGGCAGTGGGGTTCACAAATAGTCCGGCCGCCTAGTCGTGGGAACTGGGGCCTGAAAGCTGAGACAGGTGTGGGGAGGACTGAGAGTCAAGCAACATGGTCTAGTCCTGACTCTGACCCTCACTTGCCTAGGGCTTTGGGCAGGGTGGGCTCTGTGCTTGGGTGAGATTCCTCATCTGTAAATCGGGGCGACACCATCTTCCCCTGCCACAGGATGTCTGTGAGAAATCTGTGAGGAAGGGGCAGAAGTTGCAAGTGAAGATAAGATTTTGTCGTCCTTGCCCTCCATGTTACAGACTGAGATTCTCTGTGATATTATCAGGACTGTGTCACCTTCCCTCTTCAGGTTCTCTAAGGAAACTTCCTCAAAAAACAAAACTCAGAAGGAAGAGGATTGAGGAAGCCCCCGAGACTCCAGAGACCTGCGCGTGAGAACAGCCAGGCAGGCCGGGGTGCGGGGCCAGCTTGTCCTGGCTCCCAGAGCACTTGGTCTTGTCTTCAACACCTCTGCACCCTGGGGGCTGGGGGCCAAGGAGGGGAAAGACGAAAACTGTCTGTCAAAAGGATGTTCAGATCTTAGTTATGTCTAAATGGGGCGGGGAAATAAACATCCTTAAGACAGTTCCACCGTACTTGATTAACAGTTATCATGCATTCATTCACTTTTTTAATTTATTAAAAGAATACTTGCCAGATACTTTCTGGGCGGCAGGTGCCCCACGCGAGCACAAATGAATAAGAGGCGATCGCTTGCATCGTGGCCATCCATCACCATCTAGTGTGGGAGACATACAAGGAGAGCGGTTACAGTGGGTTGAGGCCGGTATCAAAGGAGTGATGCGTGCCAGGGAGGGTGCAGTAGGGAGGGGAGCTGGCCTGGAGTGAGAGAGGGAGAATTCGGGCAGCCTGCCCCTATCTTCCGCCCTTGGTCTTCTGGGTTTACTGGGTGGCCCGTGGAGTGGGGAGGCGACTGGCAGTGGAATGAGCTGGTGTGACCTGGCGCCTGGGGAGAGACTCTGCCGCCCCCTCCCCCACCACATGCAAAGTGCACAGGAGGGAGAAGCCAGAGAGTCAAGGAGAAACCACATCAGTAGTTGCAGCTAGAATGATGGGTCCAACTCGTGGTCAAAATAAGCAGCTGCCTGCGAAATTCGGACCCCTGGTGTGTTGTTTGCCCTCTTGTGGTCTACTTACTGTTTAAAACAGTAAAACGAAACAACAAAAAACAGTTGCCAATATTAACTCGATACATTCCACATTAAAAACAACAAACCGCAACAGATTTCTGGCTTTTCAGGACTTGCCACACGTGGGTGTGCCTCCCCACGAAGGGCACGAAGGGCACGGGGCTGTGGCTGAGCTGCAGTGGCTCAGGTTTCCCAGATGCTCTTTCTGGTTCGCCACAGTCCCCACCTCTCCCTATTGCCTCATGCAGTGGCCTTCTTCTTCCAATTATATCGCCTCTTTGACTTGTTTTGCTTTTCATTTTTGCTACACTGGGGATATACAAAGGCAGTGAAGATGTGTGTAGAGCGGGGAGGTGTGAATCTGTGACATTATGTAGGGTAAAATGGACAGTTTTTGGTGACAGAGGTGAGAGATAAAGGAGGAGGAGGAGGAGGTGAAAATGGTACTTGCATATGGCTGGAAAGACTATGTAGATGGTGGTCAGCTCCAAGGAGGGGAAGCAGTGCAATCATTTTCCACAAGCACAGGAGAGTCCGAACGCTGCCTGAGGCAACAGTGTATGGTGTCCATATGTGCATGACCCTTTCTCCTCCCCTCAATTCGTATTCAGGACTATCATCACAGTGTCTACGTGTCAAAATGAATATCAATCTAGACTTGAAGAACAAGTACTCAGAAGCAAAAAGAGGGAAAGAAGGTCCCGGCTCTCTCCTTGGTCTTCACACTCTTTGCCTCCCAGAAGTGGCGAGGTGTGAGTATAGGCTTGGGGGTTGGCCTCGTTCCAGGGCCCCTGACGGTTCTGACAAAGCAAGGATTTGCCAGAGAAGGGTGAGCAGGCTGGATGGTGTCCCTGATGATGGAGGACCTCTCCAATTCTTTCCACTCCTGAGCGGTTTCACTGACAAGGTCCCAGGGAAAGGACCGGTGGTTCTGGGAACACAAAACAGCGAACATGTCCCTGTGTGTGAGGCAGCACCGCCACCTAGAGGAATGATGGGATTCTACAGTCTTATTCTTCCAACCGAGGCCGGATGTGTGCGGAGGCTCAGACCCCGGGAAGGAGGGGAACTTTATACCGCCTGGGGACCAGCAGGCCCCCTGAAGGCAAAATAGGCAAGTCTTGGTCTTAACTCTTTCCTCAAGTTTAGTAGGATCTCAGGATTCCAAAGAACAAGATCACAGGACATTGCTTCACTCAAAACCCTCCAATAGAACAAAAGTGTTTGTTTTGTTTTTTAAAGATTTCATTTATTTATTTGACAGAGAGAGAGGACAAGCAGGTGGAGCAGCAGGAAGAGGGAGAAACAGGCTCCCTGCTGAGCATGCAGTTCATGGGGCTCAATCCCCCAGCCTGGGATCATGACCTGAACTGAAGGCAGATGCTTGGTGGACTGAGCCATCCAGGTGCCCCAATCACAAAGGATTTTGGGGGCAGTGAAAATACTCAGTGTGATACTACAATAGTGGATACATGTCATTATACATGTGTCCAAATCCATAAAATGAGCAACATCAAGAGTGAGCCCTAGTGTAAACAGTAGACTCTGGGTGATGGCGTGTCCTCGTACACTTTGGTAGGGGGTGTGGATAATAAGGGAGGCTGTGCATGTGTGGGGATGGTGGTGTACGGGAAATCTCCTGAGTCTTCTGATCAAATTTGCTGTGAACCTAAAACTGCTCTAAAAAATATTAAGGGGTGCCCCGGTGGCTCAGTCAGGGAAGTGTCAGACTCTTAGTTTTGGCTCAGGGCATGATCTCAAGGGTGAGGGATTGAGCCAGTATGGGGCTCTGCCCTCAGTGGAGAGTCTGCCTGAGATTCTTTCCCTCTTCCATCCCCTCACCCTCAAATAAATAAATAAATAAATAAATAAATAAATAAATAAATAAAATACCAAAACACAGAAATAAAACCCTCCAAGTGTTCTTCATTTCATGTAGACTAAAAGCCAAAGATTTTACAAGGACCTACAAGACCTACTATGATCTATCCCCTATAGTCCATTCTGTTACCTGTCTGACCTCATTCTTGCTTTTCTCATACTTGACAATTACACTCCTGCCTGAGGACCTTTTCACTGGCTGTTTCCCATCTGGAATGTTCTTTCCCAAGATACCCAGTTGGCTATTGCCTTCAAATCTCTGTTCAAATGTTACCATCTGGGGTGCCTCGGTGGCTCAGTTGGTTAATGTGTCTTCCTTTGGCTCAGGTCATGATCTCTAGGTCCTGGGATTGACCCTCACATCTGGCTTCCTGATCATTGGGGAGTCTGCTTCTCTCTTCCCCTCTGCCCCTCCTCTTCACTTAAACTCTCTCTCTAATAAATCAGTCTTTTTAAAAAAAAAAAGTCACCTTCTTGGTGTAGCCAGCATGTACCCTCATTTTAAATCCAACACCCACACACATTCTGAATATCCCTTATTCTGTTTTTGTTTTCCTAAGGCACTTAAGTCTTTCAAATATTATATAATTTAATGATTGTATTTCGTGTTTACTGATGCCATCTAACTAACATGTAAGTTCCACAGGGGTGGAACTTTCCAACTGTTTTGTTCATCACTGTGTCCCAAGCAATTACAGCAGTTACCTAGCCTATAGTAGGTACCTAATAAACATTTGTAGAATGAATGAATGAATGAACAAATGGACCAACCTAGAGTATTTAGTCCAACCACTCTGGTTCAGAGGGAAAAATAGAGGCCCAAGAAGAAAAGCTGACTTCTCTGAGGTTGGGCAGGAAGTCAATGCCAGAACCAGGACTAGAACTCAAACTCAATGCCTCCTGGCTGGCATACTTCCCAAAAAACGTGACACATGCTCCACCCACCCTTGGCCAAAATGCTCATGCCCCACAAATAACCCACAAGACTCAATATATTCGTTCTAGGATAGTTTGCATTGTCTTAGTTAAGATATCTCCTACCCAGAGCATGACTCTCTAAGCTGGACTTGGGAACACGAGGAGCAGGTAGTTGGGGAAGGCTATTTGGAGGTGGAGTGTCCACGTGGGAACCCCCAATTATACCTTGGCCTGTGGTGCCTTAGGGGGTAGTCCCACTGTAGGGACCCCCACTGTAGGGAGTGTAGGGTATAGGGCTCTTCACCAAGAGCCAGGCTAGGCAGCCCTCAAGGAAGGCCCCCTCCCTTAGAGAACATGGATATTTTCCCTGAAGTCTTCCTTAACGCAACTTAGAGCTGGTACAGCTGAACTGAAAATACTGACTTTCCAGGTCTCCTGGCTGCAGTGCTTCTGTGTTTTGACTTTATGATTTTTCCTTTGTGCATACAGACATTTTCTATTTTTATGTAGTTATCAGTATTTCCTTTAATGGTTTCTTTGTGACTTGGAAAGGTTTCCCCCACTCAGAGAATATTTAAAATCGTGTCTTTCCTTCTAGCACTAGGGTTTCAATTTTTACATTTAAATCTTTGGTCTCTGAAATGTATTTTGGTATAAATTGTATAATAAGAATCCAACATATCTTTTTTCAGATGGCTAAACAGTTGTCCTTGCACGTGTGGGAGTGTATTTATAGTTTACACCACATAGGAAAAAAAAAAAAAACCAACCACCTTTCTTACACTGATTTGAAATGTCACTCTTATGATACATTAAATTCCCGACTTATTTGTGCCTATTTCTGAACATTCTGTTCTGGTCCTTTGATCTGTGTCCATGTAGTTTTTTTTTTTTTTTTTAAGATTATTTATTTATTTATTTGACATCACAAGTAGGCAGAGAGGCAGGCAGAGACAGAGCGGGGGAAGCAGGCTCCCCACTGAGCAGAGAACCCGATGTGGGGCTCAATCTCAGGACCCTGGGATCATAACCTGAGCCGAAGGCAGAGGCTTTAACCCACTGAGCCACCCAGGTGCCCCTTCATGTAGAATTTTGATGAAAAAGGAGAAAAATATACTACTATAACAAAATAGTACATGGTAAGGGGCACCTGGTTGGCTCAGTTGGTAGGGTAGGACTCTTGATTTTTAAAAAATGTTCATTCATTCATTCATTCAATCTCTACACCCAGCTTGAACTCACAAGCCCAAGATCAAGAGTTCCACACTGTACAGACTGAGCCAGTCAGGTGCCCCTAATCCATTTTGAATTTATTTTTGTGTCTGGTGAAAGGAAGTGGCCCAATTTCACTCTTTTACATGTGGCTGTCCAGTTTTCCCAACACCCTTTGTTGAAGATATGTCTTTTTCCCATTGGATATTCATTTCTCCTTTGTCAAAGATTAACTGACCATATAATTGTGGGCTTATTTCTGGGTTTTCTATCTATTCCACTGATGTGTGTTTATTTTTATGCCAGTACCATACTTTTTATTACCACTTTGTCATATAACGTGCATCTGGAATTGTGATGCCTCCAGTTTTGTTTTTCAAGATTGCTTTAGTCAAAGCAGTCGAGGTCTTTTGTGGTTCCATACAAATTTTAGGATTCTTTGTTTTAGCTCTGTGAAAAACGTTATTTTATTTTCAAAGAGATTGCATTAAGTCTGTAGATTCCTTTGGATAGTATAGACATTTTAATAGTATTTGTTCTTCCAACCTAAGAGTATGGAATGTTTTTTCCATTTTTAATTAAGAAATTAATTTTATGTTTTTCTACGTCTTTGTGTCATCTTCAATTCCTTTCATTAGTCTTCTACAGTTTTCACAATACAGGTCTTTCACCTCCTTGGTTAAATTTATTTCTAGTCCTAGAAATAAATAATCAATATATTTTTAATCTATTGATCAATAGAATCTAACAATCTATAGATTAAGCTAATTATATTAAACTACTAGAACTGATAAATGAATTCAGTGAAGTTGTAGGATATAAAATCAATGTACAAAAATCTATTGATTTTCTATTGATTATTAGATTATAGATTATTAATTATATAGATTAATCTATATAATTAATCTATATAATTATAGATTAATACATAGAATTAGATCAATCTATATAATTAGATATAGATTAATCTATATAATTAGATCAATCTATATAATTAATCTAATAACCAATAGAAAATCAATAGATTTTTGTACATTGATTTTCTATCCTACAACTTCACTGAATCCATTTATCAGTTCTAGTAGGTTTTTTTTTTTTTTTTGGTAGGGTCTTTAGGGTTTTCTATATACAGTATCATGTCATCTGCAAATAGTTTTACTTCTTCCTTACGAATTTGGATGCCTTTTCTTTCTTCTTCTTGTCTGACTATGACTAGGACTTCTAGTACCATGTTAAATAAATGTGGTGAGGGTGGATAGCTTTGTCTTGTTCTTTACCTTAAGGGAAAAGCTCTGTTTTTCACCATTGGGCTTAATGTTGGTTATGGGTTTTTTCCTAAGTGGCCTTTATTGAGATATGTTCCCTCTAGACCTATTCACTTTGCAGAGGTTTTTTGTTGTTGCTGTTGTTTTTTAGTCAGGAATGGAAGCTGTACTTTATCAAATGCTTTTTCTGCATCTACTGAAATAATCATATGGTTTTTATCCTTTCTCTTATTGATTGATGTGATGTATTATGTTGTTTTGCAAATATTAAGCTACCCTTGCCAGCTACCCTGGGAATAAATCCCACTTGATTGTAGAAATTGATTTTAAATTTTTATTTATTTTTAAAATTTCATTTCAGTGTACCAGAATTCATTGTTTATGTACCACACCCAGTGTTCCATGCAATACGAGCAATCGATTTTTTAATATATTGTTGGATTTGGCTTTTTGCACCTACATACATGAGAGATATTGGCTTGTAGTTCTTTTTTTTATAATAATTTTTTTTTAAAGATTTTATTTATTTATTTTACAGAGAGAAATCACAAGCAGATGGAGAGGCAGGCAGAGAGAGAGAGAGAGAGAGAGGGAAGCAGGCTCCCTGCTGAGCAGAGAGCCCGACGCGGGGCTCGATCCCAGGACCCTGAGATCATGACCCGAGCCGAAGGCAGCGGCCTAACCCACTGAGCCACCCAGGCGCCCCTGTAGTTCTTTTTTTATGATGTCTCTATCTGGTTGGTATTGGGATTATACTGGCCTCACAGAATGAATTTGCAAGTTTTCCTTCCTCTTACATTGTCTGGAATAGTTTGAGAAGTTTGAGAAGAAGGGTTATTACCTCTTCTTTAAATGTTTGGTATAATTCACCTGTAAGGCCATCTGGTCCTGGACTTTTGTTCTTTGATTATTGATTCAGTTTCATTGCTGGTGATTGGCCTGTTCAAGTTTTCTATTTCTTCTAGTTTTGGTAGGTTATATGTTTTTAGGAATTTATCCATTTCTTTTAATTGTCCAATCTGTTAACATCTAGGTTTTTGTAATAGCCCGTTACAATTTATTTCTGTGGTGGTGGTGGTTACCTCTTCTCTTTCATTAGTAATTTTATTTGGGTCCTCTTTTTTTTTTTTTTTTTTTAAAGATTTTATTTATTCATTTGACACAGGGAGAGAGAGAGAGATCCCAAGCAGGCAGAGAGAGAGAGAGAGAGGCAGAAGCAGGCTCCCCGCTGAGCAGAAAGCCCGATGCGGGGCTCGATCCCAGGACCCTGAGATCATGACCTGGGCTGAAGGCAGAGGCTTAACCCACTGAGCCACCCAGGTGCCCCCTCCTCTTTTTTTTTTAAGGAGTCTGGCTAGAGGTTTATCCATTTTGTTGATCTTTCCGAAGAATTAGCTTCTAGTTTCACTGAACTAGAAAACACTATTGTGTTTTGTTTGTTTTAGTTTCTGTCTCATTATTTCTGCTCTAATCTTTATTATTTCCTTCCTTTCGCAAGGCTTGAGTTTTGTTTGTTGTTGTTCTTCTAGCTCCTTTAGGGATATTGTTAGGTTGTTTTGAGATTTTTCTTCTTTCTTGAGGTAGGCCTGTAGTTACAAGCTTTCCTTTTAGAACCACTTTGGTTGCATCCCAAAGATTTTGGACTGTTGTATTTTCATTTTCATGTAATTTTTTATTTCTTAAGGTGTTTTGTTTTTTTAAAAAGACTTTTTAGCATTTTCCAATAGTTAATACATATCACCTGTAAGAGAAAGAAAAAAAAATTGTTTGGTTTTCCATGTCAGTTTATCAATCCCATTCCACCGCATGGGGCTCCCTCCCCTCCTTTCACTATTGCTCTGTGGAAGTATGGCTAGAAACAGGATCTCATAGTCTCCTCTTGGCATTTTCCCTAAAGTTTGTGTGAGCTCATTTAACACTCTCCCCAACTCCTCCCCACCCCTCCCCCCTTGTGGTATAAGCTTCTCCTGGTGTAGGAGTAGTTTCCTAAATTCTCAAGTTGGCCCTGGGAGTCTGCAGCCAGAGAGCCTGGTGCTATCTATGGCTTTGAGATGACTAGAGGCAAGGACACTGCTGTACTGCTTGCATTTTTTGCTAGTAAATGGCAGATGTAGGATTCTGGTGCAGCTCCAGAGTCTGTATCCTAAAGCACACTAGAGATGTCTCTAGGACATAAGTCATCAGGGAGACGTTAAGGAAGAGATATGGGATGTCTGTAGGGGCAAAGAGATCCCTGAGGACCCAGGGCAATCTTAGGCTTGAGTGAATCTTTCCGTACTACCATGCTGTCCTGGGTTGTACTAGTGAACTGTGACCTTCCTGGAAATGTTGGTTGGCTTTGATAGACTCCCTCCTCCAACTTCTCTGAGATTTCTACCTTTCTTACCTCTAGTGACTTCTCTGTCACTGAAACCAACCTTCTAAAGGACACAATCTACCTAACACTCTTCCTCCACAAACCTGACCTGAAACCAAAGAGTTTAGCTTAACCCTACTTACTCTCAAAATCCTAAGTAACTGCTATGATGCTAGGTACCAGCTGAGTCTTACAAGGTGTCACCCTGGCAGATGGAATCCCCTGGCTTAAGCATGCTGCATCATCACGTTATTTAGTAAAAGAAAAGTTTCCATGCTCCTCTTCCTTTGCCTCCACAATCCTCTAGTGAGGGAGAAAGGACTAACATTTCCACAATGTCTATAATGGGTGTAGTAGTGACTCAGGCACTGCATTCATTTTTGGTTAATCTTCATAATAATCCAAGAGACAATTAGTGTCCTTTTCACTTGAAAGGTGAGGAGTCAAGGTCAGAAATTTGCCTACATTCTCCCAGCTAGTAAAAAGGCAGCTCCTCCGGACTCTTAAGTCCTTGTTCTCATTGTAAGCACCCTGCCTCTCTAGAATTCTCACCTTCAGATAAAACTTGACTTTATTTATTTATAAAATATTTTATTTGAGAGCGAGCGAGCTTGCACAGAAGCGGGGGTGGGAGGCAGAGGGAGCAGCAAATTCCCTGCTGAGCAGGGATCCTGATGCATGGCTCAATCTCAGGACCCTGAGATCATGACCTGAGCCAAAGGCAGATGCTTAACGAATGAACCATCTATGCCCCTGTTGGTTTTTAAAGTAATCTCTTATCCAAAGTGGAGCTCCAATTCATGACACCAAGATCAGGGATCACATGCTCTACTATATGAGTCAGCCAGGCGCCCCTAAGGGTGGTTTTTATTTTTAAAAAGATTTTATTTGTTTATTTGACAGAGATCACAAGTAGGCAGAGAGGCAGGCAGAGAGAGAGAGAGAGGGAAGCAGGCTCCCTGCTGAGCAAAGAGCCTGATGTGGGGTTCCATCCCAGGACCCTGAGATCATGACCCCAGCCAAAGGCAGAGGCTTAACCCACTGAGCCACCCAGGAGCCCCTAAGGTTGGTTTTTAAGTGACTCTTTTGTTTGTTTGGTCTTGTGTAATTTCGTTACTCTGACCCCAACATACCAAATACAGAATGTGTGCTGTGACGACAGCCAGTAACAGGAAAGAAAAATACTCTTTAGCAGCTCTTGCTTGTATGCTGAACAGGAATTTAAATATAACTCGTTTGGCATGTTCTATCAACGTTCTAATCCAGTAAATAAATTGCAGTTACGTTTTATCAAGGCACTGAATGGAAGTATCATTCAGATTTTTTCCAACTTTATCATATCTTTTTTTTGTCCTATTTTTCTTTTCTTTTTTTTAAATTTTTTATTTCTTATAAACATATTTTTATCCCCAGGGTACTTTATCATATCTTATATAACTGCTTATGCAATTGGAGAGTTTGTCTTATGATTTTAACATTTTAAAAATTATTTGCCCCAAGGGTATAGGTCTGTGAATCATCAGGCTTACATATTTCACAGCACTCACCATATCACATACCCTCCCCAATGTCCAATTTTTTTTTAAGGATTTTATTTATTTATTTGACAGATGGAGATCACAAGTAGGCAGAGAAGCAGGCAGAGAGAGAAGAAAAAGCAGGCTCCCTGCTGAACAGAGAGCCCCATGCAGGGCTCGATCCCAGGACCCTGGGATCATGACCTGAGTCGAAGGCAGAGGCTTTAACCCACTGAGCCACCCAGGCGCCCCATCCAATAACTTTTAATTGTGGTAACTCACAAAATGTATCATCTTAATGTACAGTTCAGTAGTATTATATCCATTGTTGTGTAACAAATCTCCAGGAACTGTTTCATTTTGCAAACCTGAAACTCTATATCCATTAAGTGACCACTCATTTTCAGTTCCTCCCAGCTTTGACAACTACCATTCTTTTTCTGAGTCTGACCACATAAATCATGTAAGTAGAATCATACTTAGAGTAGATACAGTATACTCTCCCCTCCCTTTTTTGTCTGGCTTGCATCACCTTAGCGTAATGCCCTCAAATTTCAACGTTGTAGCATGTGATAGAAATTCCTTCCTTTTGGGGCACCTGGGTGGCTCAGTTGGTTCAGTGTCTGCCTTTGGCTGGGGGTTTGATCCTGGGGTCCTGAGAGTCCCATATCCGGCTCCCAGCTCTATGGGGGCCCTGCTTCTACCTCTGCCTCTCCCTCTCTGATGAATAAATAAGATCTTAGAAAAAAATTTTTTTTTAAATTCCTTTTTAATTTAATTAATAATAATTTCTTAATTATTATTTTGAATGTTACTTAGGCTAGATAATATTGCATTGTATGGATGTATCATATTTTGTTTATCCATTCATCCACTGATGGACATTTGGGTTGCTTCCACATTTTGGTTATCATGAATAATGCTATGAACATGGTATACAAATCAAAGATCCTTTCAATTCTTTTGAATATCCACCCCTAAGAGGAATTGCTAGATCACATGGTAATTCCATTTTTAATTTTTTGAGGAACCATCTTACTGTTGTTCCTTGCAGATGTACCTTTTTTACAATCCTCCCAATAATGCATGAGGTTTCCAACTTTTCTACATCTTTGCCAACACTATTTTTTTGGTACTAACCATCCTGATGAGTTTGAGTTTGCTTTGAGTTTTAACTGTAGAAATGAATGTGTATAAAATAAGTGGGTGTGGTTGGCTAACATTTAGAATAGTATCTGCTACAGAGAAAATTCTATGTAAAATTTGTTAAATGCACAAATCAGCAACACTTATAAGCTGGAAAGTGTTAATTCTTTAAGTTATATGATTATAGGGTAATGACTTTAAGTTTTTTTTTTCTAAAGATTTTATTTATTTATTTGTCTTTTTTTTTTTTTTTAAGATTTTATTCATTTATCAGAGGGAGAGAGGAGGAGAGAGCAAGCATAGGCAGACAGAATGGCAGGCAGAGGCAGAAGCAGGCTCCCTGCTGAGCAAGAAGCCCAATGTGGGACTCGATCCCAGGACGCTGGGATCATGACCTGAGCCGAAGGCAGCTGCCTAACCAACTGAGCCACCCAGGCGTCCCTAAAGATTTTATTTATTTATTTGACAGAGAGAGATCACAAGTAGACAGAGAGGCAGGCAGAGAGAGAGAGAGAGAGGAAAGCAGGCACCCTGCTGAGCAGAAAGCCCGATGCAGGACTCAATCCCAGGACCCTGGAATCATGACCTGAGCTGAAGGCAGCGGCTTAACCCACTGAGCCACCCAGGTGCCCAACTTTAAATTTTAAATAAAATGCCGCTGAAGTACCAAGAGAAGGCAACTCAAACTTTCAGGGAAGGCTTCCTTGTCCTCCGAGCTTGGCAGATAAATAAAAGTTTAAGCAGGAAATGGCATTCCCTATTAAAGAGAGAACAGCATGCTCAAAGTCATGGGAATGTAAAAAGAAAAAGTCAGTTATCACTGCAGGTGGCAGGCGAGATCAAACCAGTGCTATTAAAAGTGAAGGTGGGATTTTGTCAAAATGTTAATTTTCTTTATAGTAATTTAAAGTGTGGCTTCATTTCCGGCACTAGCTGTTCTGTGTGCTTATGATTCGATACTATTCCATGGCAGATTTTCTTAAAGACCTAATATGACCCCACCATTCATACGAGGAAATGAAACACAAAGAGGCTTATTTATAATGACGTACCTCAAATTCCTACTGCTCAGAGGCTGAGCTGGAACTGAAACAGACGCAGGGTTTCTCCACTATCGCCGGCACAGCTTCCTCAGGTCTCTGCACCAGCCTCCTGCCCTTCAGAGATGGAAGACCAGGGAAAAGAACGGGGTAGTGACTTTTGTAAAGATTAAAACCCCCTGCATTAATTAACGTACTGCTGTCTTTTCCAATGCAGTTTCATAAGTACCATCTCCAGATGCTGGTACCATCTTATTTTTCTCAAACAAGAACACTTTTGTTCTAGTTTCAACAGTTTCTCTTGCACTGTTCTCTAATAAAAACAGGTTGCAGCAATAATCCCAAGTCCCGACCAAAAGTGATCACAACTGAAATGGAAACAGATACACTACGAATGCAGGAACACTATATTTATTAGGTCAATAATTCATTTTTAGCAATACAAGTACAGAATATATCACAATGCTGGTTACAAACATACTTAGTATGGTTCAATGGTTACAAATAATGGTGGGCACTACAAGTTTTTGTTAAGGATGATATGAAAGGTCATTCTGACACAATGAAGAATTGTCTTAAAAAATCTATCAATGACCCTAGATATTTCTATAGAAATTACTGTGGCACTATTAGTGGGGATTTTCATGTAAAGAACTGTTAGTAATTTGTTTCATTAAGAGCTCTTGAGCTTATTAAACTAAAATCCCCTGTTGCTTAATAAAGTATAAAAATAGTACTGACTTGGTAATATTTAATAAAATGTAGCATTCATTCACATCATAAAAGTAGAACTAAATTGAAAAGTTTTTAGTTACCATGGCAACATATCTTTCCATAAAAGGAATATACAGAAATGAGTAATGTTACACAAATGGTACCTGCAACAATTATTTAGTGATCCAACACTTAACTTGTGCACCACAAACCAGGTTTTCTAGATATCTATATATAGCATATATTTTTAATCTTAAATTTTACTTTTGAAAAAAAATGTGCACTTCAACAAACTCACTAAGGCCACTCATGCTATAGATACCTAGGATTGCAATTAAAGAATAGTATTACTTAATAAGCACACTCCTTCAGATCACCGACAGGGTAAAACCAGTTTTCTGCCTAACACATTCCTGAGATTTGTGGACAATACAACTACTAGGGTTCAAGCTGGAGAATAATCCAAATGTCCGATTAAAAAAATTTTTTCTTTCCTATCAAGAACTGAGGTCCTCCAAAGCCAAGAGGTGAAATATATACATTAATTTTTAAAGCAAAAATAAAACTCTTAAAAAAGTTCATACTTATATAAATAAGTATTTTTCCAGTAGTAACTTTTTCATCCAGAAAGGGAACAGTTTGCAAGCAGCAAGGCTATGAATTCTAGGGAAAAGATAAAGACCAAGTGGCAGTTAAGAATACCTGCTACCTAAGCAAACCATCGTTCTCAATTTGTAAAGTATGGCCAAAAGCTTCAGTTGTGTTTTAGATGTTGACTGTTCAGCGCTCTGTTTGCATGTAAGGAGCCACCAAATGGCACTCTTGTTTACTTATAAGGTAACTTCCTCTGTACTTAATTTTCACAACATTACGAACTCTTCCCAAACAGGCTAGGAACAAAGGCCTTTGTCAAATCTTTTATTTTCACAAATAAGTGCATAACTGCACACAGATTACTACAGACCAACAGTGAGTTTGTTTTTAACCAAGGAGATAGAGCTTCGATGACAAGAAGGGTCCTAAAGCTTTGGGAAAGTCAGCTTTGGGGACCCATAAAAACTATGGTCTGAAGAGCCCCATCAGTTCTATTACACTGGATGCAGGAGGGACTGACCATCTGTGTGGCACAGGAGGATCACAGAGCCCCCTGATGCACCCAATCTGAGTAGCACCAACTTTAGGAAAAAGACTGGGTAAAAGAGAAGAAATCAAAGTCAGGAAGGATGAGACCAAAGGCCCCTTATTTAACATGACTTTGCTGAACTTCCAGAAAAATCTTAAAGTTGGTCTAGGCACCCTTACACACAACCCCACCATATGTGAAAAATCTGTGCAACCTATTGGTTATTGTGAGGTACATTTCATTCTTTTCTTTGTATTCTTTTTAACCCCATAAAGCAAGGTAACATTCACCTCTCTATCCTACCTTAAACATCCCCAGGAAAAGGATAAATCCCACATTTAGAATCATTAGGGTATTATTCTTCATTACAACCCAAATTAATAGCATACTATTTGTTATATCACTAACAAGCTGTCAATCTCTTTTTTCAGCCTACAGTTTTTGGATTAAATCAAAGTGTACAGATTTATAGAAAACTACATGAAAGCAGTGGTAATAAGGGGAAACTAGCGATGTTTTTTTAGAAAAACTGGCTGCCACATAACATTATCACCCTGTGATCTTAGGCTTCTAACTATCATATTGCTTGATCACTGTGAGCTAAGTAGAGCTCAAACTGAATTAAGAGAGGATGAGGCCTTAAGTTATTTGCTTTATTTTATCCTAGGAAATGTTACGTGTGCACAAAACCAAAAGATACACATTGATTAAAAAAAAAAAAAAAACTTCATATGGAAACGTTAAGTTTCAAAATATTTATTGAAAAACAATTTACCATGACATTCCTATACCACAAACATACCACAGGACTCTAAATAACCAACAAAAGTATACAAAGCCTATCCTGGAAATATCTTTGGAGGTATTAAATATATAGGCCCGTGAGGACAGTGCTGAGTAACTTGATAAATGTTAGTCCTTGGTCACACAGACTATTTGGTAATTAATAAAGAGGTGCCTCTTGGCATCAGACTGCAATTAACTGCGAGGGGAGGTGCAGGTGTGCCAATGTACTCTTTAAAATGAAAAAGGAAATAATTCAATTTGAGGAATAAACCCAGGTTTTGAAATCATAGTTACAGTCTTAGTGTCTGGGCTTGCTTCATCTCTTTATGTACCTCCCCCAGTCAATCCCCTCCTGGGGACTTAAAAACACTGGCTTGTAACTAACAAGACTGCAATTAACAGTTTTAAACAAGATTAGGTTTGGGAAGCCCAAAAAGTGTTTAAAATCAAATTTACCCGCAATCTCCAATTAATTTTCCTGTACTCAATGTGGCAGTTTACATTTCTTCCCCCCTCCAACCCTAACATGCATGTTAAAAGAAAACCAAAATACAACACATCCACTCACCCACAGACTACTCCAAGCATTAGCCAAGAGCAACATCTCTGACAGCCAAGTCATGAACCCCTGAAAATAGGGGGGAAAACCCTGATTCTTAACTATAGAGGCACCACATAGGCCACTATAGTAAGAACTGAGGTAACAGCAAAAGACTTTGTTTCTTAATTGCTACATGTCACAACTTTCCAAATTTGAGCATTAATTACCTCAACATTAAATAACCTGACTGGCATAAGATTAAAAAAAATATCAAAACCCAATGAACAGGAAGACAAGTTAGTGAAACATATAATTAGGGGATCTCTGCATTTGACTCTTGAATTTCAAAGAAAATGACATAGTTGGACTATTATTTACCATAAAAATGAAGGATTTCTAAGAATTGCTTCTTTTGAGCATTCATTTTTCCATTAATCCCCACAAGCCATATAGTAACATGAAATTCCCACCCATGAGCTATTTCATGACTCTTAGCCAATATACTTGTTAATTGCATTGATTATTAGGAAAACATTTAAAATGAAGGGGATGGTTGCAGCAGATATTTATAGACTTGCTTATGGTACTGCCATCTGTGCACACTGACTAAAGATATGCCACTGTAATCGCCAAATTTCCCTGGTTTGGTGTCTAATTACATGAATATAATTTTTGCATTATCACTTTTCATTATACCTCTAAATGAAACACTCTACTGATAAAATTATATGCAGGGGCTAAAATAATCACCTAAAGCCTCTGGTCCAAATAACCCCTTTCTACATAGGCTGGTCCTTTTTTAGGTCCTCCTGGTCCTGTTAGCAAACGCTATCAGAGCATCTTGCATTGTTGTACCAAAAAACCCTGAAACAACCAAAGGGTTAATAAAACTGCTGGTCTGTCAGCTTTTCTATTACTTACAGATCAACACTGGTCCAGTTCAGATGAATCTGACAGTCTTTCCCTTGTAACAGAGCTCTGGAGTGGTTGCATCCACTTCTCTGGGTAAGGTAGCCAAACCTAAGTCAGGATGTCCCTCTTCTACTAGCACTGTGTTAACTTTTCTGTACTGCATATAAAGATTTTCCCCATAAAATATCTTTACAATACAGTATTGAATACCTCCACAAGGAAGAATATGTTAAAAAGTTGTTAAAATCATCCTTACATAATAAGAATGCAACTCTTTTAAACTCTTAAATAGTTTTATTTGGGGGTTCTTTCAGGCTTTCTGCAAAATGAATTATTTAAAAAAAAAAAAAAAAAGATTTCCTGTTGTTTGTTCTACTAGGTTGAAAATATGGGCCAGACTACTTATACATGCGGTACATGCTGAATATAACTGAATATATGCTTATTCCTACAGACACTCTGCAAGATAGGGATCACCCAAATAGGGTCAATGGACTGGACCAGTGTTTCAATGCAAATTCCAGCCCCAAAAAACAACATGGTTTTGATTTCACAGTATGAATTCCCTGCAATCTGGGAAAAGGTAAATTAGTTAACTGAGGTCCTCCCTCAGCAGCTCGGTCCCTCAACATTCTGAGAAATCAAGAAGGACTGCACCACTTCTTCAGTGGACTGGGGGCTGGTGTTGACATCTTCAAGAGCATCGGTCACTGAATACTGACGATCTCGCAACCGGTTCCAGTTAGAAAGAACATTGTGATATTCAAACACTTTCTCATAATTTCCAATGGAGTTGTAAAGTTTAATGAGACCTCGGTAATCATATTCTAGTCCACTGTAGCCTTCACCAAACAGTTTCTTCCCTGAAAGTAAAATACGCATACACACACGCACAAAAGAAAGAAAGAAAGAAAGCTCAAGTAATGAAACAATAAGAGGTTCTTAAAAGACAACACAAGTTCAATTCTTTAAATAAGGTGGTTTCATCTTATTCCCTAGGCTGAGGAACTAATGAGATCGGGTACCCAGAGACAAGATTAATATTAGAATTAAGAACTTCTGTTCTGGGGCGCCTGGGTGGCTCAGTGGATTAAGCTGCTGCCTTCGGCTCAGGTCATGATCTCAGGGTCCTGGGATCGAGCCCCGCATCGGGCTCTCTGCTCAGCGGGGAGCCTGCTTCCCCCTCTGTCTCTGCCTACCTCTCTACCTACTTGTGATCTCTCTGTCAAATAAAATAAATAAAAAATTTAAAAAAAAAAAAAAAAAAAAAAAGAACTTCTGTTCTATGAAAGGTACCATTTAGAAACAAGCAGCAGAGTTATTTATTTGCAAAATATATAACCAACAAAGGGCTTGCTGCATCCATAGTATATAAAGACCTTCTGTAAATCAATAAGGAGTGACAGACAATTCAATATAAAAATAGGGAAGAATTTTTTTTTTCTTAAGTAAACTCTAAAACCTTAACACAGGGCTCAAAGCCATTTCCTTGAGATCAAGAGTCACATGCTCTCCCAACTGAGCCAGCCACGTGTTCCCAAAACAGGGAAAAATTTTAACAGGCACATTAGATGATAATTACAGTATCTTATTTTGTAACAGGCCCCAAATGGAAACAATCCAAATGCTCTGAATACCCATTAACCATAGAATGGATAAATAATGATATATAATCCAATAAAATATTATATAGCCCTGGAAATTAATAAGCGATAGTGTTACAGAACAACACAGATGTATTTCACAATTCATGTTCACCAAAACGTAAAAATATACATCGCATGATTCCACTGATATTACTTTCAAAAACTGGTAAACCTGATCTATGTTACAGCCAGAAGAAGGGAGATGAAGGGAGTACTAATTACGCAACTAGTTTAGAATAACTGCTTTTGCCTAGACCTGACACTCTGCCTCAACTGTCATACTTCTTATCACTGGCTTCAAGATCAGTAAATCACCTTAAGCAAAATGTTTGAGATGATTTTTGGGTGGCTTCTGGTATCCTTAGCAGCTCTAAGCTCATTTAAATCTTCATAATTATACTTCCCTTACATAACATACAAGATATGTTACATGTTATTTCTAATCAACTGAGTAAGAAATTTAAAAGAAACATACCAATTGCTATAGATCGCAAATAAAGTTTCTCAGCATTTTCATACTGATTCATGTCATAATTGTATAGAGAAGCCAGATGTCCCACTGAAAGGGCTACTTCATAATCTTCTTGACCAAGAAGTTGTTCTTTTATCTGAATTGCTTTGATATGCATTTCTTCAGCTTCCTGAAAAATAATTGAGCTGTTTTAGCCATTAGACTATACTCTCATAGTAACAATTCTTTCCGAGTAAGACTCTTTTAAGTGCTAAGGAGATCAGAGGACATAATATGTTAATCCAAAAGTTGCTTATGGGAAGCATTACTGGTTTGAGCAGCTACACACATAAGCTGATGACAGTAAGTGTCCTGTGCCAAAAATGACAAGAAAATCTGTCCTGGTAATGAAAAATTGTTAGAAGAAATTAACATAAAAACTTTCCAAAATGAAAATGATTTCTTAACATGCTCCAAAATTTAACTGAACCTTGTTAAGAAACTCCATACTAGGGACGCCTGGGTGGCTCAGTTGGTTAAGCGGCTGCCTTCGGCTCAGGTCATGATCCCAACCTCCTGGGATCGAGTCCCATGTCAGGCTCCTTGCTCAGCAGGGAGCCTGCTTCTCCCTCTGCCTCTGCCTACCTCTCTGTCTGCCTGTGCTCACTCTCTCTGACAAATAAATAAATAAAATCTTAAAAAAAAAAAAAAAAAAGAAACTCCATACTATAGTACATTCAGTTACATAGATACACACTTTATTTTGGAATTCTGACAATTTTTATTCCAACAAATAAAACAAGTTAAGTGAGGGATATGTAATGGATTTTCAGGTAAAAAATAGTATCTTAGGCAGTGACTCTCATCCTGTCCTTATTGTGATCCTAAAATGAACAATATTAAAAACTTAAAATCCAAAATTTTTAGAGAGAATTCAGTAAATTTTTATCACAATTAATAATACTTGCAGTATCTGACATTTCTTGCATACCTACCATGTGCCAGACATTATGCTAAGGGCCATACTTTTTTTTCTTTTTAAAGATTTTATTTCTTTATTTGAGAAAGAGAGAGGGAGAAAGAGAGAGAACATGAGCTGGGGGAGAAGCAGAGGGAGAAGCAGATTCCCCATTGAGCAAGGAGTCTGATGATCCCAGGATGATCCCAGGACCCCCAGGATTATGATCTGAGCCAAAGGCAGACACCTAACCTACGGTGCCAACCAGAAGGTAAGGGCTACAACTTAACATAGCTAACACTATGTTGTTGTTGTTTAAAGATTTTATTTATTTTCAGAGATAGCGAGTGAAGACAGAGAGACTGATGTGTGCACAGAAGCTGGTGGAGGGACAGAGGGAGATAATCTTCAAGCAGACACCCCGTTGATTGGGGAGCCCAACCGAGGCTCATTTCTCACAACCCATAAGATCATGACCTGAGCTGAAACCAAGAGCTGGATACCCAATTGACTGAGCCATCCAGGGGTCCCTGGTTTTTTTTTTCCGAAGTTTTTATTTACTTAAGTAATCTCTACACCCAACGTGGGGCTTGAACTCACAACCTTGAGATCAAGAGTCACATTCTCTTTTGACTGAGCCAGACCGGTGCCCTGCTAATAGCTATGTCTTAAGTCTAACTATAATAACCATATTAACCTTCATGGTTTGATATTATGACTTATTTTTCCATGGCTTAGATTTTGAATTTTATTTATATTTTAACACTGCTGTTTTATGCTATTTTTTCAATTCTTTTGTGGAATAAGGAAGAAGTATAGTAAGTGTACATTTATTAGTGAAGATTACTGAAGATATATTATTTAAGATTATAATTTATTACCTAAAATTATTTACTGAAAGAAAAAGATAGTAAAACATGCTTCTACCTTAAATTTTCTCATTGACTGGTAAAGTCTTCCAAGGTTTCCATAGTGTTTTGCAGTCTGTACATTAAATTCCCCAAAAGCTTTCTTAGCTAGTTGGAGTGAAGACAGGTGCAAATCATGAGCTTCTTGAAGCAGCCTCTGTTCAGTTTCTTTATTATGACAGTCAATTGCAATCTCCTCTAAAATAAGAGCTGATTAAGAAAGCAATAAAATTAGCACACTTCCAAACCATCTATCAAAGCTAATCAGAGCATATAATTTAAAATTAAATTCTATAAATGTTTGTGTTTATGGTTTAGAAATGGTAAAGATGAGTTCCACGTTAATGAAAAAATGAACTTTTGGGGGCCATTCCAGTTTGCACAATATAATAAACTTAAAAACAATGGTATATATCAAGTATTTTGCAGAATTTCTGCTTTACTAGACTATTATATTTTGCTGATGTTAATTTCTTATTTGAAGCAATGTAAGACAAGGCAAAGGCAAAATTTTAAAGTTATGAAACTGTGTCAAGGAGTCCCCAAGCACTGTTGAACATTTTGAAACCACACTCCTAAAATATAACCTCTAACCAAACACAACTGAAAGAACAAGTTTCCCCCTACTCACTTGACTAACCAAATCAGGAAAGAAGACAGTGCAATTTCAAAGTCACATACAAGACTTTCAAATTCCATTTAAAGTCTTAAAAAAAAATACATATTTTTTATGATTTAATTTTATTTCGAGGTAAACTGTCCATATGTGCAAAAGTAAAAGAGGTTTAGTCCACTATAGCATTTTTAAAGAACAAAAAGATATATATCCACAGGTACTACAATGAAAAAATATTCACAAGGTATTAAGTGAAAAAAGCAGAATATAAAATTAAAGAAATTTATTCATTTCATTATTTGGAGGTAAAAACGTCTAAAAAATATTCACCAAAATGCTGAATCTGGATTGGTGGGATTACAGGTGACTTAATTTATTGTTTTCTCTTTTCTAACTTTTAGTTTTTATAACAATTATGTATTACTTGTGTTTAAGTTAAAAACACAAACCTAAAGGGAGAAAAAAAGAACTAGTTCCAGAATTAAGGTAAAATTTCTCCAGCATGCACAGAATTACCACACAGGTGACCCAATCATGTTGGCAAAAAAAATGCTTTTTAAATGAAAGGGCTTTGGTAGTGATTAGAAGAAAGGTTAAAATAAGGAAAGAAGAAAGTGGTATTTGCTAGGAGCCTTGCAACATTAAGGGTAACCTGATACAAAGCTGAGCTTCAAAATTCTACACTATAAGGCTGAAGGTATGTGAAAAACCCATGCTACTGTGCAATAATCATGTTTTTCTTTCTTTTACCCTCCCCTCAAAAGAAATGAACGAATGAAGGCATGACAGAGAGGAAAAGGGAGTGGCGAGGGGAGGGAGGGAGGAAGGAAGGAAAAAAGCAACAAAACATATTCTGGCTTATTAACAATGCTGTATGAGAGAAGCAAACCTTTTATTATGAACCACTGGAAATTCCTAGGTAGAGCTATAGGCAGATACTTTAAATCAGTGGCTTGGTTATCTTAGTAATACGCAGATATAGTCTAATCCTACACTACCATCCAAAGAAATAAACAAATAACCTGATTTTAAACTATGTATCTTTAAAATATATGACACCAGACATCTATTACAACTGACAGCAAAAGAAATCTAAAATATATATATATATAT
>NC_081572.1:35078886-35177660 GCF_022355385.1 Mustela nigripes | reverse complement strand
ACACACACACACACACACACACACACACACACACACACACACACACACACTTATACTGGAGACTAATTGCAAAGGGTACCTTTCACCCTCTTTGAAGAAGCCAAAAGAAGATGATCTTCAGGTAGGATGTGGGTAATGATACCAATAGCTCTTTCAGCATGAAATCTGTAATACAGACAAATATATATTCTGGTATTTCTTTTTAGGTACAAATAATTATAGCATTTAAAAAAAAAAATCACAACTGGGGTGCCTGGGTGGCTCAGTGGGTTAAGCCGCTGCCTTCGGCTCAGGTCATGATCTCAGGGTCCTGGGATCAAGTCCCGCATCGGGCCCTCTGCTCAGCAAGGGGCCTGCTTCCCTTCCTCTCTCTCTGCCTGCCTCTCTGCCTACTTGTGATCTCTGGAAATGAATAAATAAAATCTTTAAAAAAAACCCCACAACTTATAATACTGATGGAATTTCTAAAACTTTCTGTGGTAAAGGTACTGGTTTTTGTTTCTTAAATTTCTAATCTGTTGTGGACTGAACTTTTAAAATATCCACTGGATTGGGGCACCTGGGTGGCTCAGTGGGTTAAAGCCTCTGCCTTCGGCTCAGGTCATGATCCCAAATTCCTGGGATTGAGCCCCACATCAGGCTCTCTGCTCAGCAGGGAGCCTGCTTCCCCTGTCTCTCTCTGCCTGCCTCTCTGCCTACTTGTGATTTCTGTCAAATAAATAAATAAAATCTTTAAAAAAAAAAAAAAAAAAATATATATATATATATATATATATATATATATATATCCATCCACTGGATTTCCATCTCCCACAGAATGAAATGTGAAGTTGTTACCATAGCCTACAAGGCTCACCATATTCTTTCCCTGGGCTACCTGTCTGACCTCATCTACTATTCTCAGAAACAGCCCTCTCCTTCTCCTCCAGCCACACAGGCTTTTGCAGCTTTCTGAACATGCAAAGCATACTCTCACCTAGGACTCTTGCACCTGGTTTACTGTCCCCTCTGGAATACTATCCCCCTGACTATCTATCCACATGGCTCACTCTTCAATGAATACCCTTCTCAGACCAGCTTGTACAAAAGTACCTAAAAGGGTGCCTGGGTGGCTCAGTTGGTTAAGCGACTGCTTTTGGCTCAGATCATGATCCTGGAGTCCCAGGATCAAGTCCTGCATCAGGCTTCCTGCTCAGTGGGGAGTCTGCTTCTCCCTCTCACACTCCCCCTACTTATGTGCTCCCATTCAAATAAAATCTTAAAAGAAAAAAAAACTAAAAAAATTTATCATAGCTCTTTAATTTACTTTATTCTTCACACAGAATAATTTATCTTAAAAAATAAAATGCAAAATTCAATAGTTTTTAGTATATTCAGAGCTGTGCGCCCATGACCACGACCAATTTCAGAGTATTTTCATGACCCTAAAAAGAAATACTGGCCCATTAGCAGTCTCTCTCCATTTTTCTCCAACCCTATATTAGCCCATGGCAACCACAAACTTATTTTCTGTCTCATAGATTTGCCTATTCTGGACATCTCATATAAATGGAATCATACAATATGTGGTCCTTTGTGACTAGCTTCTTTTAATTAGCAGAATGTTTTCAAGATTCATCCAGATTGTAGCAGGTATCAGTTGTTTTATTTTTAAATCTGCTCTTTTACCCCTTTTATTTTCCCCTCCAAAATATTACTGATTTCTTCTCTTATATCAGGTAAGTAATTTCTTTCTGTAAAGGGCAAGATAGCAAGTATTTTAGGTTGTGTACGCCACACACTCTGTTCCACTACTCAACTTTCCTAATGTAGCAGGAAAGCAGCCACAGACAATACATGAGTGAATGAGTATTGCCATGTTCCAATAAAATTTTATTTTCCCTGCAGGCCATAGTTTACTAACCCATTTTATATATTTAATCATTTAAAGATAATTTATAGTATCAAGAAGTTCTGTTAGCCAGTATTCTTTGGGTTCTAATCCTGTTTGTTATATCTGCTGATTCTCACTCATAGAGGAAATGTTTCATGGTGAGTTCATCTTAGGTGGAGCTAGATCTATGGAAATTCTGTTTGGTTTGGACTGAGAAGTTCCAAGAGTTTTACACTTTCTCCCAAAAGGTATCTCAGGAGAACTAGCAGTCCCAAACTGCTTTTTAATGTTTTCCTCAGTTTGGGGGTTCCTGAATATATGATGCAGTTATAAATTCCACTGTGAGATTCTGTTTTTGTTTAACTGAGAGCCCAACCTGAGATTATTAGTTTCTTTGTCCTTTCTTGTCAGTGGGAACATTTTTTTCCCTCCTAGTCTCCCCTTACCCTGATGGTGCAGGCTTGATCTTGGCTTCAGGTTGAGGATTTCAGTTCTAACTCAGTTTCCTATGGACTAAATGCCTTAACTCATAAACTCGGGATTATTGTCCAACCAAAGTTTACAGAAACTTCTAAGCTTTCCCATCATCCCAAGGTGGTTATACCATAGTTCATGCTACCCTACTGGATTTTAGTCCATGAGTGGCCCTTGGGGATTTTATTTATCTCCTGCAAGCTCAGTTATGCATTTCTGAAGACAGCGGCTATATTTTATTCAGTATTTCTGCATGTTTTGAGCAAAATGTTTTTAGGTTATGTCTGTCATTTAGCCAGAGACTACTGTATTACTCAAAGAAAAATTACTGAAGTATTCAGAAGATAAGCCATATTCCTTATGAAGATACATAACTCTCAATATTAAACCATGTAACTTCTAAATAAATGGCTTATAAATTGGTATGACTTAAATGAGCTCAAGAACATTTCAGGCATTTTGTTAAAGCTCCAGAAGATAAATTTAATCCATAAATATATTAAATATTATTGCATTAGGAAAAAAACAACAGCAACAGCATTTAATCGCTCACTGAAAAGGAACATGGAACTTACAGTGCATTGTCAAATTTCCCAGAGCTATACTGATGAACATAAGAAGAATAAGCCAAGTCTTCATGGGCTGTTGCTACATGGATATTTTTGCCACCAAACACTGACTGCCGAATGTCAAGGGCTGCCTGAAAGTATAATGAAAATAATTATTACTATAAATCCTTAGAAAGCACTGCCCAGTAATATTAAGCATCCTAATAACTTAAATATATGTTCTACATATCAATACCATCAGTTCTGAAGCAAAAATCCTGCTGTACTTAAATCATAAGAGAACATAAAAGTCACCAAAAGGCCTGATTTTCTGAAGACTGAATCTAACTTAAAAGATAATGGTTTCACAATAAAAATTATTCATATGTCTGGGAATTACAGCAGTATTTTTCTCTCTATGTCCTTCTTCATAAGTGAAACATAAAATCAAGGATACTTTGTCCGGAGTGATGGTGTAACACATTTACCTAAGAATGACTAATACAAGGCCTAAAGTAATTGTTATCAACCCTCCTTACTATTACAAAGACAGCTATAATGACTCAGGCTAAATCAACAATGAAGACAAATCTTCATTTGGGCAAATGAAAAATGGAAAAGTACTCTTGTATATGACCCCACAAGCCAAAAATTGTTTTCCTCGATGGTTCTCCATAATTCCTAAAACATTTACCTCTAATGCTTCTACATATTATTTAGTAAAAGAACGATGTTCCATATATGAGGAGGGACTCAGAAAGAGTTACTTTTAGAGAGTGGGTTATACGCCACAAACAAAATCATGTCAGCAAGTCAATTCAGGTTGAAAGAAAAAAAGCATTAACTGTTAACATACCTGATAAATTGCAACAGATTGACAGATATTATCTACATTGAGTAAGTAGAACCCATAATCTAGCAGTGTATCAGAATATTTTGGGTGTTTGGATCCAAAATGATCCCTATAAGAAGACATAAAACTATTAGGATATATAAAGTAGAGAGAGACAATCTGAAATGGTATTTTTAGTAACAATCACCTACCGTGCCAAATACACTGCATGTTTAATTAACTGTTCTGCTTTCTTAAATTCACGTTTTACAACACAAGCCTAAGGATAAAGTGAAAAATGATTAAATAACTCTCAAACAGTTAATTAGTGTACTAAAATAGTAGATTAGACAGTCAGACTACGATGGTCCCCCCAAAATAAATAAATAAATAAAATAAAGCATCCTCCAACATAAATAGAAGGGTTCTATTTGTAATTTCTTCCCTTCCAAGTACTCGAAAATTCTATTATAAACAGACCTGTACATATCCTGGGAAATAATAGTTTAAGATTTTGACATTCATGCCCAATACAAACCTGTTATAACAAAGTTACTTTACAAAGATGGTGTACTCCCATCCTTCCAGATTATATAGTAAATAAGTGGGGGAAGGGCTCAACACAGAATTTTCTAAGCTACTTATTTATATCCTAGCTCTAGAGTGGCTTAAATATCTTGTAATTTTCATCTTTCAGTTTTAAAATGCACAGAATTTCAAGTTTTTCTCATCTTAAAATATTCTGATTCATGAAAATGGCCAGTTTTCAAACCCTAAATATTATCTGCATATAGAAATATAAATCTTGCACATAATTAAACTGTCTTTACATTAACTGCATTTTTAATGTTTTAAATTAATTAAAATATATTAATATCTCTCTTCTGGCTCTGATAATAATCTGAATACTTATACTATATACTTCTCTAAAATAATTTACCTAGTAAGTTTCACAGAAATCTTAGACTCTTCTAAATCTAAATTTTAGAATCTTTCTTCTAAGTGAAATTTCCATAATTAAAACCAATCAAAATGAAATATTCAAAATAAAAAAAACTCTAGGTAGAAAGAATACATCTGAAAAGCACATCAATGCTTTTTTAAAACCTTAGTACACCAAACCTGCAATTTAAAAATAAATGGCTTCAAAGAGTGAATGCACTTATCTATAGAGTAAGAAAAAACTAAAGAGAAAATCAAGTAAGTGCCACTCAGCAGCTCAAGTAAAGGGAGCTGTGACACTGTAAGGCTGCACACTATCACTCCCAGACTTAATACTAGGCCACTCTTTAGGAGAAAAATGATGGAAGTCCATACAATTGTGGCATGAAGAATTCACGCTGCTGGAAAGTTTAAGAAAAACAAAAGCAAACCCAAGCTAGAGTAGCACCAAAATACTGCCTCAATCTATAGTTCAGTGAGCTGAATTATCAAAATGATTTTTTTCATGGGTTTTCTAGGTATAGGAAAATTAGCTCAATTCTATATGCATATTTCTAAATCTGGTTTCTAAAACTAAGCACAGAAACTCAGGAAGTATGCAATATCTAACTTGTTAAATAACAGGTTAATTAAAACAGATTTAAAGCTGGATAAATCCTTTAATTTGTTAATAAATTTTAACATTATATTCACCTTAGAAGCTTGTCTTAAAACATCCACCACAACTTTGACTGGTAAGCCCACTGTGATTTCTTTCATTGCCTCAATGCACCATTTGTAAGCCTAAAAAAATATTTACACAAGAGCAAAAACTGATCAGTCAAATTGACAATAATGAAATGACTGTGTATCTTTCTACCCAACTTTCAAGTACTTGAATGAATACATACAAAGTATTTCCACTTACAATTTTCTGAGAGTAAGTTTTCTTGAAAGTTTCAAGTTTGTTACACTTTTCCTTGAGTAAGTGACACATAGGAAGTCAGGGGCATGTTCTCTCTTGCCCACAAGCCTTTGCATATACTGGTCCCTCTGCCTTACAAACACTCCTCTTTCCTGAACTAAACCCACATAACTTATTTTCCAGGTTTCAGCCCTGTATTAGGCTTACTGTACTTTCTTCCCCTACTGTCATCTTATTATTTTGTATCTTAACTGCCTGTTTAGTTGAGTGCTTAGTTTGTGAGAGTTATTGTTCTAAGTACTTTATATGCATGAACACATTTAACTGATACACCAGTCCTATCAGATGCATACTATTATGGAAAACTGAGGTACAGAGAGGTTAAGTACCAGGCAATGTGCTAGCACTAGGTATCTACTGGGCAGCGATAAAATATGTCCTTCCTCTCCTAGTGGTTAGTGGGGGGGGGGGGCAAAGCAAATTACATTGGATAGTAAGAACTGTTTCAAAGAAACAAAACATTATAGGGGTCCCTGGGAGGCTCAGTTGGTTAAGTGTCTGCCTTTAGCTCAGCTCACGATCCCAGGGTCCTGGGATTGAGTCCCTCGCGTCAGGCTCCCTGCTCAGCCTGCTTCTCCTTCTCCCTCTTCCGTTCTCCCTACTTGTGCTCTCTCGCTCTGTCAAATAAATAAATCTTAATAAAATAACACAAAAGGGGGTGCCTCAGTGGCTTAGTTGTTAAGTATCTGCGTTCGGCGCAGGTCATGAACCCAGGGGTCCTGGGATTGAGCCCCATAGTGGGCTCCCTGCTCTGTGGGAAGCCTGCTCCTCCTCCTCTCACTCCCTGTGCTTGTGTTTCCTCTCTCTCTGTCAAATAAATAAAAATCTTAAAAAAAAAAAAAAAAAGAATCATAAGGAATGGGGGAGGGAGAGGAAAAATTGGAAAACAGTAAAAAAATAAACATTTGTTACCCTCTGCAAGCTTCCTTCTCTTCATTCCACCTAAAAGATTCCAAAGTAATTTTGATGTAGAAATGAAATGTATATGATTTAGGCCCCAAAACCTGTTGTTTTAAGACGTTAAATAAGCACTGGGGCATCTGGGTGGCTCAGTTGGTTAAGCAACTGCCTTTGGCTCAGGTCACGATCCAGGAGTCCTGCATCATTCAGCATCAGGCTCCCTGCTCAGTGGGGATCCTGCTTCTCCCTCTGACCCTCCCTCCTCTTGTGCTCTCTTCCTCTCATTCTCGCTCTCTCAAATAAATAAAATCTTAAAAAAAAATGTTAAATAAGCAGATTTTGTTTCAGAGTAGTAAGTTAAAATCTTCAAAACTGTACACTGTAATACTTCTTCTTCTTTTTTTAAAGATATTTATTTATTTATTTGATAGAGATCACAAGTAGGCAGAGAGGCAGGCAGAGAGAGAGGAAGGTAAGCAGGCTCCCTGCTGAACAGAGAACCCGATGCGGGGCTTGATCTCAGGACCCTGGGATCACGACCTGAGCTGAAGGCAGAGGCTTTAACCCACTGAGCCACCCAGGCGCCCCTGTAATACTTCTTTTTTTTTTAAGATTTTATTTATTTATTTGACAGAGAGAGATCACAAGTAGGCAGAGAGGCAGGCAGAGAGAGAGGGGGAAGCAGGCTCCCTGCTGAGCAGAGAGCCTGATTCGGGGCTTGATCCCAGGACCTTGGGATGATGACCTGACCTGAAGGCAGAGGCTTTAACCCACTGAGCCCCTACTGTAATAGTTCTTTAAAATATTTACTTCCTTGGGGAAGGATATACTTCCCCTTCCACATTAAAGATCATAGAGGCCATGTGATTTCCTCTGGTCAATTAAAAACTTAATTAAAATATGAAAGTGAAATGAGCAATTTCTATTGGGAAAAAGCTTCAAGAGCAAGTAGTACTTCCTCAAGATGCTTTTGCCTCTGCTCTAAGGCTGCTAATGTTTTAGACAGAGGGTGCTCCATCATACAGGATTTTGATAATCAAATGTGAGCAGAACATTAAGCAGAACCATAGGCATCCCAAGACAAGATGCAGAACAAGAAATAAACTTATCTCTCCACGTCACTGCTAGTTTGTCAGCAAAGCCTAGCCAATAGTATCAAAATACAGTGATAATTCATCAAACTGTATCCTCAATATTTGTGTACTTTTCTGTAGCTATCAATGACAAACTTGTCTCTATATATTTTTAAAGATTTTATTTATTTGTCAGAGACAGAGAGCGAGCACAAGCAGAGGGGGCGTCAGGCAGAGGGAGAAGCAGGCTCCCCACTGAGCAAGAAGCCTGATGCGGGACTCAGTCCTAGGATCCTGAGATCATGACCTGAATCCGAAGGCACACACTTAACTGACTGAGTGACCCACGTGGCCCGAAAACTTACCTATATTTAAAATAAACTATTTGGGGTGTGTGGCTGGCTCAGTCAGTAGAGAATGTGACTACTGATCTTGGGGTCATGAGTTCAAGCCCCACACTGGCCATAGAGCTTCTTTGTTTTTTTTTTTTTTAAGGATTTTATTTATTTATTTGTCAGAGAGCAAGCGAGAGCGAGCGAGAGCGAGCACAGGTAGACAGAATGGCAGGCAGAGTCAGAGGGAGAAGCAGGCTCCCTGCGGAGCAAGGAGCCCGATGTGGGACTCGATCCCAGGACGCTGGGATCATGACCTGAGCTGAAGGCAGCTGCTTAACCAACTGAGCCACCCAGGCGTCCCTGGCCATAGAGCTTCTTAAAAAAAAAAAAAAAAAAAAAAAAGTGAGTTCCTATACATAGATATATAAAAATGGTGGGAAACAAGATAGGATCGGGAGGGAGACAAACCATTAAGAGACTCTTAATCTCACAAAATAAACTGATGGTTGGTGGCGGTGGGGGGGTAGGGATAGGGTGGCTGGGTTATGGACATTGGGGAGGGTATGTGCTATGGTGAGTGCTGTGAAATGTGTAAGCCTGATGATTTACAGACCTAGGGCAAATACATTATATGTTAATAAAAATAATTTTTTAAATGATTCAAAAAAAAGATGGTGAGGCACCTGAATAACTTTTAAGGTCGACATTTCTAATACTCAAACTGTTGTATATCGTACTCTCATTTCCAATAAAGTCAGCTATCCACACAAAGGCCTTCTGTGAATGGGGTTTTTTGTTCTTGGTGTTTGAAAATAAAAGAAAAAGGCTGAGTTTTATATTTGGATAAGCTATAGAACAATTATTGCAAAGAAGAAGCAGCAAAATAGAACCAATTCAGCAGATATAGGAATTTATAATCAAAAAAACCCACTAGAACATACCTAACACCCCTCTAAGAAATTGTAGGCTTGTTGATAAGGGTTTTAGATTTTTACATGCAGATCTGATGCCTTCTTATATGGATATTAAGGATAATCCTAGCATCAGGGCTGCACAACCTCACTTTATAATCATTCTAGAATTTTCTAGCTTTACCTCTAATTATAATTTTCCTTTAAATATGGAATATTAATGGAGCAAAAATCAAGACAGGCATAATTGTAAAATATGAAAGCTAAATGACTGCTATGTGGCAACATAAAATAATTATTTTTCCATACAGAAAACAGCCAAGTAAAGGAGTTTAAAAGACATAGGTTACTTCTCAACTATGTATTCATTAGCACTGAAGCATGAAATTAATAGCATAAAGACAGGAGTGAAACTATCTTTCTTGTAAGGCAGAGGAAGGAGCAAAACAATGCGAAAAAGTATAAAGTAAAATCTAGCTTCCCATTAGAATGAAGTTCTAAGAGTTCACCCAGAGATACACATCCAAAAAAAAAAAAGGATCTATTAAGGGTTGATTTGACAGAGCATGCCCATCAAAATAATTTAGATAGAGATTTGGTCAAATTAAAAACAAAAGTAGGCCATAAACCATACATGTGTATGTTTAAAGTACATCTCATAGTATACTCTTTCTGCCTCATTTCAAATATTCCATTACAAATGTGTAGTGCTTTAAGTAAACCTGATATGTGAGAATAAAATCTATTAAGACTAATACAAGATTATATGATTTTTCCTTTTTCTAAAGTTGAGGTACAGTTGACACACAATGTTATAGTAGTTTCTGTTATATAACACTATGACTGGACAATTTTATACATTATGCTATGCTCACCACAGTAAGTGTAGTTACCATCTGTCACCATATAACATTATTACAATATTATTGACTATATTCCCTATGTTGTACTTTTTATCCCTATGATTTATTTATTTTGTAACTGGATGTTACCTCTTAAATACCTTTTACCTATTGTGTTCATCACCCCCAGCTCAGGTTCCTCTGTTTTTTGGTTTTTTGGGTTTTTTTTTGGTTTTTTTTTTTTGGTTTATCTGTTTGTTTTGATTTTACCCTCTGTTTACAGCTACTTGCTGGTCACAAAGAAATGCACTTCAAAACACTCACCTCATCATAGTGACTCTTTGCAAAGAGTAGTGCACACAGTTCTCCATACAGTGCAGCTTTGTTTGCTTGCTGGCCATGTTTTGAGAGTTTATCCATATATGTCTGAGCTAACTTAAATGTTTCTTCACCCAAGTGATATTTGCAGTTTCCATTTCGCACATGAAGCAACCTGCAAAGGCAGAAATAACATTCCTCTATTTTTGATATTTGCAGCGTGGTCCTCTTACAGGTCACCACTTAGTACCCAAATGAGTTAAGGAAACTAGATGCAAAAAGTGAGGCAGCACTGGAAAGTAACAATCTGGGCCAAACCAAGATTGACTAAAACACATAAGAGTATATGCTCTTTCCAAAAAACTACCCATGATTAATTCTCACCCAACTCTGCTTCTTTTTCTTCTTTAAATATTTCGTGTACTTTGTGCACTCAGTATGTGCTATATCTAATACTTAACTCTCTCTGTTCCAAATCCAAAAGTAATACACTCTCATTATAAAAAATTTAGAAAACAATGAAAAAAACAAAATCAACATGAAATACTATTACCTACCATTACTTTCTGTTCTTTTTTCTAGTATATTTGTGGAACACATGATCAGTAACCTCATCTCATGTTGCTTCATAAATGCTCATTTTTGTTATCTTTCCAGTAAGGTAAGTTCACTGAAAACAGTTGTATTGTCAGCTATTTCTTTTAAAAACCTTTATCTTCTATGTGGAAAAATACAGAGTTCTTCACACAGAGTAACTGTAAAACCATGTTAGACTATCTAATGATAGGATATTTAAGAAGAGTAGGTCAGACTGTGATACCAACAGACTATACATCTGTACAGACTATGGAAAACAGAACAGTGAAGACCAGACATGTATTTGTGTATATATTATAAAGCTGGCTACAACATTATGTGCACGTATCACTGCCAATACAATTTTCTGAAAATGCTCAGTCCTGAGCGGGAAGAGGGTGCCCAATGAACTAAGCCACCCAGGTGACCCAATGATCAGGAACTTCTTAAAAAAAAAAAAAAAAGATTTGAGAGAGAGTGTGTGAGCTCCTGCAGGAACTTCTTAAAGGTACTTCTCAGGGTAGACAGGGAAGAATTCTCTTAAGTTAATATTTGAGTTGATACCTAAATGATGAAGCAATCATGTAAAGGTCTGGAAGGAAGCATGCTTCAAACAGAAGGAATAACTGGGGTGCCTAGGTGGCTCAGTCAGTTGAGCATCAGACTCTTGATTTCAGCTCAGGTCATGACCTCAAGGTCCAGAGATCAAGCCCCATGTCTGCCTCCAAGCTCAGAGGGGAGTCCATCTGCCCTCCCCCCCACTCTCTAAAATAAGTAAATAAATCTTTTAAAAAAATTCCTTCAAACATAAGGAATAACCAGTGCAAAGCCCTGAGAAAGGGAAAAAAAAATCTGGCATAATCAAAGAACAGACAAAAGTCCAACCTGTATAAGATATTATGAATAAAGGATTATAAAAAAGAGGCAAAAAAGCAGAAATCAGAAAGATTTTATAGGGCCTTGCCAGCCAGGGTAAGAAATTTTGGTTGTAATGGTGAGATATGATTTGATTTATCCTCTAGAACAATGCTAATAGAATTTCCTGAAATGCTGTGGATCTGCTCTGCTCAATCTAGTAGCCACTAGCCACAGGTGGCTACTGAATATCTCAAATGTGCCTAGTGTGACTAGGGACTGATTTTTAATGTTTAACTTGAATTAATTTAAATAGTCATACATGGTGGATGGTTATCATACTGGACAGTGCAACTCTTGAAGGATTGCTCTGGCTATGCTGTGGAAAATGGATTACAGGGGCACCTGGGTGGCTCAGCTGGTTAAGCAGTTGCCTTCAGCTCAGGTCATGATCCCAGGGTCCTGGGATGAATTCCCACATCAGGTTTCCTGATCTGCAGGGAGAGTGCTTCTCCCTCTGCCCCTTCCCCTGCTCTTACTACTTACTGCTCATGCTCATTCTCATGCTCCCCCTCTCTTAAATAAATAAATATCTTTTTTTTTTAAAAAGGGAGGGGAAAAAAAAAAGAAAGAAAAAGAAAATGGATTACAATAAAGCCAAGAGTGGAAGTAAGGCAATCAGGACAGAGGTATTGCAACAATCCAGAAGAAAGACAGACCTTGAGAAAAAAGGATAGGTACTAGAGATAGAGTTGACAGTTATCCAAACAGTTCAATAGGAAAAGGTTAAACTCAAGCATAGGTTATAAATTCACAGAATGAAAAGAACGGTATTAACCTCACAGAACGGTATTAGCCTCTTATTTCTACAAGACTAAGAACTGCATTTCCAACAACATTCACTGTAGATATTCCTCCTAAAAATAAATTTCTAGAAATTATTTAATAATTGGCATATGATGGGGCAGCAAACTAAATATGCTAAGCCAGAAAAGCACAGCTTGTTATCTTCTCCAGTCCCTGCTGGTTGTCTCTTGAAACAAAAGGGCAAATTAAACATATGGAGTCTCTCTTCAGGGTCTGTATATCCATCTGGGCTGACACAAAGCAGGATAAAGGATCCAAGAAACTTTTGGTCAACTGAAGATCTAATTTTGCCCAATACTCAGCCTAACAAAAAGGCAGGTTCTCAAGGTTCTCCAACTGTGGTTCTCCAAAGTAAGTATAGTATTTTATTATTTTTAAAAACGATTTTATTTTTAAGAGCAGTTTTAGGGATGCCTGGGAGGCTCAGTCAGTTAAGTGTCTAACTTTGGCTCAGGTCATGATCTCAGTCAGGGTCCTGGGATCAACGCCTGCATGGGACTCACCATTCAACAGAGAGTCTGCTTGTCCCTCTACTGCCATAACCCTGCTTGAGCTTTCTCTCTCAAATAAATAAATAAATAGATAAATAAATAAAACATTTTTTTAAAAAGGGAAATTTTAGGTTCACAGTAAAACTGAGCAGAAGGTACAGAGATTTCTCATATACCCTCCTTCCTGCAGTATTAGCTTTATAAAAAAATACAATCACATCTACCTGATCAAGAGCTATTGTCAAAAACAATTACATTTAATTGGTTAAATAATTCACTGTTTGAGTAGCAAATATACAAGTTTTTGTTTTTTAAGATTTTATTTTTAAGTAATCTTTACACCCAATGTGGGGCTCAAACTTAAAACCCTGAGATCAAGAGTTGCATGCTCTACTGACTGAGGCAGCCCAGCACCCCTATAAGTTTAGAAGTCATTAATTTATGAATATATTCACTCTGAGACTAAGCAATATGACTAGGCCAAACCTCATAAGATACAATAAAAATAAATACATTAAAAGTAATGTGAAAAAAAAATAATCTCTCTCCTCCTTACAAGAGTATGTCTCCAAGAACTATTTAACAATTTTGGAAATAAATGACAGACTAAAATTCTTTTCTTTTTTTTTTTTTTTTTTTTAGGGAACAAATTTATTTTGCTTTTTCTGAAAGTATCAGGAACTATGAAAAATAAGCTAAATATCTGGCCATACCAAAAGCAAAATACAAGTAAAAACAACATTTAGAAATCATGTGTGACCTTACACAAACATGTTTTAAGATACTAAGTATAACACTCCTTCCTCCACAAAGCAAAACAAGTTTATTAAACCACAATACTGAAGTTTTTTTAACTGACATAACTTAAAAAAAAAAAAAAAATTAAAAGGAAAAAAAAAACCATTCAATTCCCATCCTGGAAATTTGTCATTTATAAAACAACATCCTCAAATGTCAGGGACAATAAAGTTGGGAAACCTTTCACATATCAATAAAGGGATTCGGATTCCAACAGAACACAGTGCTTTAGAACTGGGGAAGAAGAGCTTTTGTCGCACTCAGTCTTACCAAATACAAATAAATACAAGAAGATTAAAAATGAACTACTAAAGCAAAATCTTTCTGTAGAGTAGCAGCTTTCACAAAGTAAAAGGAATCCAGTTCTGCAGAGTTAGCCGTTCCAAAAGCATATGGCCACTTTTATTCCCGAAGTCCCAGAGTCTTGCACTATCAAAATAAAATGATCTTTTTCTTGGAGTAAGTCCAATGAAGGCACCAAAATCCTATCCTCCGTGTTCACACAAATGACACTTAACATGCTCTTATCATCCTTCCAAGATGACCTCAACCTATTAAGAGTTAACACTTTACATATTGAAGATGGAAAAGGAAGCTCCAGCCTCATCTGCATTAACCAAGGTCGAGTCTGTAACAGCCTTTGCCCCTCCCAAATCCTTCTAGTCTGGACCGCTAATTTAGGAGGATACAAATACATTCCCATATTCCCTAGCCATTAAATAAACACAGACATTGGTGCAGGAAGACTCAACATTTATACTACTACTGAACTGTTTCAAACTTAATAAACCCATCTCCAAAAGTTAATTTCACAGCCTCTTACTATTGATTCATAATCTGGACTTAGTATGCAGCCCTCTTTGGTGTTCGTCTCTTCCAGCGTTTTTCAGTAATTTTACACTAGAGGAACCTTGAAAAATCTTCCAAATTAAGGGAACCCTCATGGCATGGGAGTATGAGTTAAGGATACTCTGATTTCACAAAAACCCAGAACTATCAGACTAGGAGGATTCAGAGTTCTTTTTCTTCTCCTGGAGAAAATCTCAGGCTGAGATTCAGAGAAGAGGTTCCTCCCTCAGTTTTAGGAAAAGGAGAGAAAATGCTATTTAATTGGGTTTTGCAGTTCTTCATGGAGAGTTTTAGTTAAGGCTCCAGACTTGTTGCTATCTCTTCTTCATTCTCAAGCCCAACTGGCTGTGGAAACATTTCAAGAGTTCCTTTGGCAGAGTGATAGTTCCGAAGAGTCTGTTTCTTTTTAATCTGAGAATCTTATCACTTTCAGGAAAATACATTTTCTCCAGCACCTTGCAGAAACTTGTTTCATTTGTTCATGTGATGAAAAATGTCCACTGAACAGACTAGTTTTTATAGCCATACTTGGGCTCCTGAGCACTCCAAAAAATCTGGCCTAGTAGCTCCTTGTATGTACTCTGGCAATTCACCTTTCAACTCAAACATCCTGTTGAGAACTCTTCCTCTGACAAGCCACTGGATTTCTGTACGTAGATTTATGTGCTCTTTGTTCAGACTTTAGTTGTTTTTTTTTTTAAACATTCTTACATAAATGGGTCTTTAGTAACAATTTCTGCAGCATTATCCAGAACTTTCATCTCCAAGTGTTTTATATCAGCAGCTCTCTGTGAAGAAAGCCATGTGCTATAACATCAACGTCAGGATTTTACCAATATGAGCAAAACCAATGAACACCTGAAGTAAAGATGACAGACTTTCAGCCTTCAGATATGAAGACCCATTAAATTTATACTGCCTTGGTTTTGAGAGGCTCCTCATAGCAGAAAAAGCCTTCTTGAATATCATCATTTACTAATCTTACCAAAGCTCCAGTATGACAAATATTTGTGAAATCTGTTGACTTATCAACCCAGATAGAGAAGCTGCTGCTTTTCAGTTAATTTTTTAGTATCAGGTGACATTTAATTTAATAAACTGAAAGTGAAGGTTTTTCAATTTCTTATGCTGCTTCTTGCTCTAGCATTTTAACATTATGTTGAGATTAGATTCTTACCAACTATGTGAATTTTTCTTTTCTTGGTATAAGTGCTGTTACTAAATAATTTGCTTCTTAGACCTTTCACTGAATGTGATTTTATTTAAGATTTTATTTTTAAGTAATCTCTACATCCAACATGGAGCTTGAATGTATCACCCTGAGAATCAACAGTATCATGCTGTATGGACTGAGCCAGCCAGGGTGCCCCTGAATGTTTGTTTTTTTTTTTTTTTAAACAAAAGTTTACTGTTTTGATATTCCAGATGCCATTAAAATAACAAACACTTTTACTCATCAAATGGTTTTGACTTACAGTTACAACTGCTGGAGAAATGCTAGGTTTGTAAGTTGCATTCCACTGACAATACATAATGCAATAGAACAGCTTGGATTTAAGTCTATGTAAGACCCTTGAAAAGTAGCTTTTGCTATAAAAAAAGAATTTGTGTCTCCTGTTGCACTGCCATACTGAAAAAACTCAGAACACTAATTCTTCATCACTAACCTTAGCAGAAATGTCTATAGTTCTATGCCTAAAATGGTCCTCTTCTATCTCACACCATGTCTTCAAAAATTATAGCACTGGACCATCATATTTGTAACAAATGTTTATAAAATGTAAAAACTGACATAACTAAGTAACAGAATCACAAAAAGATAGAAAAAAGTCACAAAAACAATTCACTTCTAAACCTGTAAGACCCATGTTTTTGCAATGCTTACAACAAAAGTAGGAAGGGACAGCTGAGTTGCAACATATAAAAATTCTGTCCTTAAATGAAAATTTCCCTAGGACTTTCTCTTTTACAGAGTTTGTTTGCTCCCCTAAGTCAGATGCCAGCACAGAAGGGGAGGCTGGGGAAGATAATCAGGAGGGAGAAGCCAACGCCATCTTGCCTCCACCCTCCGCTCCACAGAAGTGTTCATCATTATCCATAGCCTCTCCTAGCTCAACCAAATGCATATAGGCCTAACTGCACACTGGCATAGGGGGTTCAAAAGATCTCCAACAGAACCATTAATGGGGATTCTCAATCACTGTTCAATATTATGAGTTCAGCATTATGCAGCGCACAAAGGTCAAAAACAAATTTTCAGTCATAATTTTATATGGAGTCCTAGCACTATCTTACCGAATGCCATCTGGAAAAACCCACCTGCAACACCAAAGGAGGTTTTTTTTTTTATCCTTATGAGAGATCATTTTCACTTGACTCAGATCTTTCTGTGACTTGACTTTCAAGTTCAGGTTTAGCTCCTCCCTCGTTCACCACCTGTGTCTCAGATCTTGGTTTTGTCTGCCCCAGTTCCTCATTATTTTCTGGTACCGCCTGCTGGTTATTTTTTCCTTCTGCTGGATCATGTTGGTTTGATTTGTTCCCAGATTCCAATTTAGCTTCTTTCCCATTTCCTGCTTGCACGGACTGCTTTGGGTTAAGTTGTGATGGGTCCTTAGCACTCTTTACCACCTCCTGGAGATTATATTTTCTGAACAACATATAATCTTTCACAACACTCAGGCAACAGACAGCTTTAATGATTTCTACTACCACCGTGTACTGCGGATTAGTGAGATCCACTTTATTTTCCGAATTGAGGCTGCCTACTATTCCTGCCAATTCTTTGATAACTTCGTCTCTATTCATGTGACTGTTATTTCGAGATTTATATACAATCTGAAATGTTCCTTTGTTTGGAGATTTAAACCAGGGTTCCAAAAATGTTTCTGCATATTTTTTCATATCTTCTAAGAAAGCCTTGCATGTGCCTGAAATGGGTAACATACGTAGAATAACCCGAGTCTTCTTCTTCTTGGTTTTGTACATATCTTGGAGAATATGATGTACCAATTTCTCAGGTTCTATTCCAAGTGTCCTGATGAAGACTACATTATTTGCTCCACTCTCCACTGACTGGAATCTCCTTAGCTTCATCTCTGTCGATGCTTTAATGTCACCAACTTCTTTCTTCAAGGTAGCCTCCATGTCATCATCTTCTCCCTCACTTCCAGAGGCCTGCTGATCTTTGTCTGTAAACTTTTCCGGCCCGTACATGTCGTCGCCGTACTCGTTGAGCAGGCTGTACACCTCCTCCACGCACTTGCGTTCGTTCATGTTGCAGGTAATGAGAATGCCCTGTAGCCCGGGCTCCAGCTGCCGGGACCCGCCGCCGTCGCAGCGCCGCGCCCGCTTGGCTTGCACATACTGAGCTTTGCCTTTGCGCTTTCCGCCGCTCGACTGAGGAGGCTGCTGGACGGGGGTCGCCATGGGGCGTGAGAACCGAGGCTGGCGAGAAACGTGTTTCTGCGCTGTTCCCGGCTTCCTCACCTCCGCTGGCGCCACTAAAATTCTTTTCTATTGTAGTAAAATACGCAACAAAAAATCTGCCATACTATTTTAAGCATACACTTCAGTGTCATTACAGTCACCATATTGTGTGACCATCACCACCATCTATTTCCAAAACTTTTCATCACTCCAAAAAGAAACTCTATAACAAGCAATCAATTCCCATATACCCTTTACCCCACCTGCACCATTTACACTCCCATTAGCAAGGATCCCAATTTCTTCACATTCTTAATTAACACTTAACTTTTATTTTTAATTATAGCCATGCTGGGTATGTGTAAAGTGGTATCTCATGTTTGATTTTCATTTCCCTAATGAAAAATTATGCTGAACATCTTTTGGCTATTTTATCTTCTTTTTTGGACAAATGTGTTCTTTTTTTTTTTTTTTTTTTAAAGATTTTATTTATTTATTTGTAAGAGAGAGAGAGAGTGAGAGCAAGCACAGGCAGACAGAGTGGAAGGCAGAGTCAGAGGGAGAAGCAGGCTCCCTGCGGAGCAAGGAGCCCGATGTGGGACTCGATCCCAGGACGCTGGGATCATGACCTGAGCCGAAGGCAGCTGCTTAACCAACTGAGCCACCCAGGCGTCCCTGGACAAATGTGTTCTTGAGGCCTTTACCCATTTTTTAATCAGGTTGTTGTTGTTGAGCGGTAGTTCTTGATATATTCTGGATACTACACCCTTATCTGATATATGATCTGCAAATATTTTCTCCAATTCTACTTTCTTGATAACATCCTTTGATATGCATAGTTTTTTATTTTGATGAAATCCAACTCATCTGTGAACAGAAATGGTTTCACTTCTTTCTTTCCAATATGGATGCCATTTTTTCTTTTTCTTGTCTAATTCCTTTAGTTAGAACTTTCAGGGCAATGTTTAATAGTAATAGTGAAAGCAGGCATCCTAGATCTTGTTTGTGATCTTAGGGACAAAGCTTTTCAGTGTTTCACCATTGAGTACGATGTCAGCTGTGAGTTCTTCATAAATACTATCATGTTGAGGAACTCTTCTGCTCCCGGTTTTTTGAATGTTCGATTATGAAAAGGTGTCAGATTTTGTCAAACGTCTTTTTTGTCTATTGAGAAGATTCTGTTTCTTTCCTTCTTTTTAAAATTTTTATTAAAGAGAGCTAGTGAGCGTGTGCACACAAGCTGGGAGAGAGGCAGGCAGAGGCAGAAAAAGGCTCCCCACTGAGCAAGGAGCCCAATGAGGGACTAAAAGACCTGAGCCAAAGGCAGATGCTTAACCAACTGAGCCACCCAGGCATCCCTCCCTCCCTTCTTTTTTTTTTTTTTTTTTTTTAAAGATTCTAATTAATGATCTGACAGAGAGATACAGCGAGAGACACAGTAAGAGAGGAAACATAAGCAGGGGAAGTGGGAGAGGCAGAACAGGCTTCCTGTGGAGCAGGGAGTCTAATGCGGGACTCCATTCCAGGACCCTGGGATCATGACCTGAGCCGAAGGCAGTTGCTTAACCAACTGAGCCACCCAGTGCCCCCACTGACTTTCTTATGTCAATCATCGTTGCATTCCTGGAATAAATCCCAATTATTCATAGTATACAATCCTTTTATATGCCATTAGTTTGATGTGCTAGTATTCTATTGAGAATTTTAATTAAAAAAATTTTTTTAATTTAACATATAATGTATTATTAGCCCCAGGGGTACAGGTCTGTGAATCACCAGGTTTACACACTTCACTGCACTCACCATAGCACATACCTTCCCCAATGTCCATAACCCCACCTCCCTCTCCCTACCCCTTCACCCCCGCAATCTGATGAGAATTTTTACATCTGTATTCACAGAGGATATTATCCTGTAATTTTCTTCTCTTGTGATGTCTTTTTTCTGACTTTGGTATCAGGGTAATGCTGGCCTCACAGCATGAGTTAGGAAGTATTCCTTCCTCCTCAATTTTTTGGAAAACGCTGAGAAGGTCTGGTGTTATTTCTTTAAATATTTGGTAGCACTCATTTGATGAGAAATTCTGGTCCTGGAGTTTTCTTTTTGGAAGGTTTTTTGGTTTTATTTAGGTTCCATGCACATTGTGGAGCCCAATGTGGGGCTCGAATTGGAAATCAAGACCTTGAGCTAAAACAAGAGTTGGATGCTTAATCAACTCAGCCACCCAGGTGACCCACGTTGGAAGGTTTTTGATTACTGATTCAATCTCTACTTGCTATAGTTTTGTTGAGATCTTTTTGGGCCAATTTAGGTAATTTTATGCATTTCTAGGGATTTGTTCATTTCAGCTACAATATCTATTCTGTTTGCATACAGCTGTTCATAGGATTCTCTTATGTTTCCATTTCTGGAAGGCTTGATTTGTATTTCTGATTTTAGCCATTTGCATCTTTTTTGGGGGGTGGGTCAGTCTAGTGTGGTTTTAATTTTATGTGTGGGAGCAAAGCACTGTGAGATGCTACAGACACTGCTAGCTCCGTAACTAACAGCCATTTTTCCACCTCATGCTTTGTTGGCAGGAGCCTGACTTTGTTTAGGCATTCATCTCTTTTCTCTGCTTCGCTCTCTGCCTGCTTGTGATCTCTGTTTGTCAAATAAATAAATAAATAAGTAATATTCAAATTCTGGGTATTTTTAGGGTATGCCGCTTATATAGGTGGCTGCTATCTTATTTGCTACACATGGCATTTATAATCTTTTTAGTGGCAATATTTTTATTAGCAATATCCCTTTTGTATCAACTAATGGTTTTTATCCTGAATTTTGCTTTATTGTTAATACAGTTAATACTTTTTTTTTTAAAGATCTTATTTATTTATTTGACTGAGAGAAATCACAAGTAGGCAGAGAGGCAGGCAGAGAGAGAGGAGGAAGCAGGCTCCCTGCTGAGCAGGGAGCCCAATGTGGGGCTCGATCCCAGGACCCTGGGACCATGACCCAAGCTGAAGGCAGAGGCTTTAACCCACTGAGCCACCCAGGCACCCCTGTTTATACTATTTTAATAATATATAGCTGGATTTCACTTTTTAACACTCTTTGTAGATACCACATTTACACAAAGGAATTGAGCTCATTTACATATACTGTGATGATAGTCAAATTTGGTTTTAAGCTTATCATATTACTGTTCATTTTTCTTTTTTTTTTCATTTATTATATTTAAATATTTCCTCTCTTCTGTTTTTATCTCGTTTGGACAGTTTTCCTATCATTCTTACCCCCACTACCACTACCCTAATTTAAAATGTCTATCACTCTTTTCCATTATATAAATTATAATATCCAACCCTAGCACTGATAAGGTATGACCATGATAGCCATTCCTACTCTACTGAGCTTTTATTTGTTTAGAGAAATTCCATAAGTATTTTCCTCAGCTCAAGTACATTAAGTATACTGTACCTGATATATTTGAAAAATTTATTTTACCCTAAAAATTGGTGAGGTATAGCATTTTCTCTCAATAATGGAGATATTTCTATCTTATAGCTTCCAATTTCTATGTATTCTTTGATTTTAGGAACTCCAATTGTGTAGGGGCTCAGGTTCTTTTAAAATCTAGATTCAAGTCTTTCTCCCAACAGTTCAGGAAGTACCTTTCCACACTTAAAATTGAAAAATACACCAATACAATAATTGTGGTTATTTCTGGACAACAGGATTATAGATAGTATTTATTCTCTTCATAATTTTCTGTTACGTGCATAGAAAAAATAAAGACAGTAAGAAGAAAGCATTACCTCTTAACTACCTTGCCTTTCCTTTAAGTAATCTGTTAAAAAATATATTTTTAAAGAAAACAGTTATTTATAAGTAAAATACTAATCTTCTTATACATAATTCTAAAAATGCATCAAGAGTAAAAAATAAGGGGCGCCTGAGTGGCTCAGTAGGTTAAAGCCTCTGCCTTCAGCTTGGGTCATGATCCCAGGGTCCTGGGGTCTAGCCCCACATCAGGCTCTCTACTCAGCAGGGAGCCCACTCCCCCCACCCCTCTCTGCCTGCCTCTCTGCGTCCTGTGATCTCTGTCAAATAAAAAAATAAAATCTTAAAAAAAAAGTAAAAAATAATACTCAAGAAAAACACGTATTTATTTTACCAGCAACCAGTGCCTAGCACAGTTCTGAGTACACTGAGGCATTCAATAAATATTTGGTGAGTGGAGAGAACACACAAGCTCTATGACAAAGTAAAAAATATTAAGCTAAGGTGATTATAGCAAGTTAACTATATTTTGGAGATGAGAGACAGGAGGCCAGACTAATGAAACATACAAATTATCACCTCAGAGATAACTGTTGGAGCACGCTTAAAGAGCTAAAACTATAAAAGCCACTAAAGACTATTAGAGTAGGATCTGTTCCAACTTACCTCACACAACATTCTACTGCACGAAACCAATGAAGCATCTCATCATGTAGAGTACACAACTGAAGACAGGATAGAAAAACTTTCTCAGCATCACTGTACCAGCCTGCATCTGAAAGAAAGCCACCTAAAGGACAAGAAAACTAGTAATTTTAAATAATTTAATAATAAATTACTTAAAAGCTAAAGTGACATGCTTAAAATGAATATCATCTAAAATGAAAACCAACCTAGTATTCAAGTTCTGTGCCTGGCCCAAAACAAAGATATTGTAAAACAAAACAAAACAGAACAAAAACTTATAAACTAGGGGAATCAGAACGATGTTGAGGCCTTGAATAAGGAGTCAAGAGTTTTAACTCTCTAAAAATACTCCATAGCCTATGAATTGACATTTTTTGGTTAATTAGCCATATACTCTAATGATCCCAACATTTTCAATTTGCAGGGCAAACATAACTTTTTAATCTCTCCATACTCAATTTCAAAGAACATCTCAATAAAGCTATCATTAAAAAAAAAAAAATCTCCATCACTGCATACTTTTGGTATGAAGTTTTTTTCACTGTTTTGGTAATTTTAGGATCCAGACCAATAATGTAATTATGAGTTTTTTAGAATTTCATTCTATCTCCAAGATGTTTCTTCAACCTGGCTCAGTACAATGGCCAGATACTGGTATAAATGTTTGTGGAGATGACAGAGGACCTCAATGAACACAGACCTTCCTGCCTTTTACTAAAGTTACTACTAGGTTGGTTTTCATTTTAGTTTTTCTAAACTCATTTAGTTTTTCTCACAACCTCCATATGTAGACTTTTGGAAAGTCCTCGTTGAATCCTTTATTATTATTAAGTTTAATATGAGTCATATTATAGGACAAAATACTCCTCTATTTTACTATTACTTACCTAAAACAAAGCCAACTTGAATGGCTTTTTCTTTTACTGCAGCATCTGATTCTGCTATGTAAGAGCACCGCCTACTGAATGAGTAGGCCAAGACCGAAGCAACTTTCACACCATGATCCATCAAAGCCTGGAAACAATGATGAAGCAAATGTCTGCAAGGTAAGAAAAGGTTATTTTATAAAGGTATCATATCTTATAGTTTTAGAAAGTGCTAGCTTTCTTTTTAAAAAATAACAGTACCATTATTTTAAAAGATGGAACAAGATAAAAAAACCTTTTCTGCCTTACGAATTATGAGGCTACAATAATCCACAATTTAGCCTAGTATCTTTATTCAGAGAATCACTGAGTGATCCTTTATGTGTAAATTAATGGCAGTAAGAAGTAAAACTAACTTTTAAAATCCAAATAATCCTATAATTCAACAATAACCCAATTTAAAAATGGGCAATGGATCTGAAACAGAGAATTCTCCAAAGAAAATAAACAAATGACCAATAAGCACATGAAAAGATGATCAATACTATTAATCATCAGGGACATGCAAACCAAAATCACAATGAGATACCACTTCACACCCTGTAGGTGATTACTATTCTCAAAAAGTGATGGCAAAAATACGTAAACACTGGAACTCTCATACACTGATGGTAGAAATGTTAAAATCCAATAGCACCTATGGAAAATAGTTTTGAGGTTACTAAAAAAGCTAAACATAGGGTGATCATATTTATATACCCTAGTTATATATACAAGAGAACTGAAAACATATGTCCACACAAAATCTTGTCCATAAATGTTCATAGCAGCATTATCAGAATAGCCAAATAGGCAAAATGTTTATCAACAGATGACTAAACAAAACACAGTATGTTCATACAATAGAAAACTATTCAGCCATAAAAGGAAAGAAGTACTGATACAAGCAACAACATGAATAAACCTTCAAAACATTATAAGTAAAAGAAGCCAGTTACGAAAGACCATATATTTTGATTCCCTTTATATGAAGTGTCCAGAATAGGTAAATTCAGAGACAGAAAGTTGATTAATGGTAGGCCAGGGTAAGAGGACATAAGAAGTGACTGTTAATGGATACAGGATTTCTTTTTGCAGTGATGAAAATGTTCTAGAATTAGAAAGTGGTGATGGTTGCAAAACCTTGTGAATACACTAAAAGACACTGAACTGTACAATTTAAAATGGTGAATGTGGTGGTATGTGAATTATATCTCAATTAAAAAATTGTAAATAACAACTGTAAATAATAGAATCACTGCTTTGGATAATGGGGAAAAAAAGTCAAACTACATGCTTTTAGTTTTACAAATATATTAAACACTTACCAAGGGATTTGGACTTGGTGAAAGAAAACCTGAGAGATGAAAGAGAGGTATTCCACTAAATCTTTACAATGGCCATGTTTATAATTGTATAGAGAAATTCAAATCCCGGAAAGCTAATCTTTTCTTAAAGAATTTTTTCTTTTAAGATTTTTATTTATTTATTTATTTCACAGACAGAGATCACAAGTAGGCAGAGAGGCAGGCAGACAGAGCTGGGGAAGCAGGCTTCCCCCTGAGCAGAGAGCCTGATGCGGGACTCGATCCCAGGACCCCGAGATCATGACCTGAGCCGAAGGCAGAGGCTTAACTCACTGAGCCACCCAGGCGCCCCTTAAAGAATGTTTTTTTTTTTTTTTTTAAAGATTTTATTTATTTATTTGACAGAGAGAAATCACAAGTAGATGGAGAGGCAGGCAGAGAAAGAGAGAGAGAGAGAGGGAAGCAGGCTCCCCGCTGAGCAGGGAACCCGATGTGGGACTCGATCTCAGGACTCTGAGATCATGACCTGAGCCGAAGGCAGCGGCCCAACCCACTGAGCCACCCAGGCGCCCAAAGAATGTTTTTAAAAGAAGTTTTTCTGTAGCCTTCTTTATCAAAATGAAGTTCTCAGTTATGTTTTTTTTTAACAGATTTATTTTAATTATTTAACCAGCAGTTTCTCTGTAATACAAAGGCCACATTTCAAAGTTACCCCTGAATACTGAAATTATGCTGATTATTTACCTGTTTATTATTACTATTATGATTTTTAAAAGATTTTATTTATTTATTTGACACACAGAGAGAGATCACAAGTAGTCAGAGAGGCAGGCAGAGAGAGAGAGAGAGAAAGAGAAGCAGGCTCCCTGCTGAGCAGAGAGCCCGATGTGGGGCTCAATCCCAGAACCCTGGCATCATGACCTGAGCCAAAGGCAGAGGCTTTAACCCACTGAGCTACCCAGGTGCCCCACTTGTTTATCATTTTATCATTCTTCTCTAAAATACAAAATCCACCAAAAAGAGACACAGATTTTATTCACTTCTGTAATCCCCGATCTTCAACAGTACCTAACAAGGACTAGGCATTCAACAAGTATATACTTAGTTAATTTGTTGAACAAATGGAACTTGATAATGTTCTTATTAAAGACAGCAGTATTTTGTAAAAACTACATTCTTATTTTCCTAGAGTTAGGAAAAAGAAATGGCTTTTAAAGCAAATTCTGGGGACGCCTGGGTGGCTCAGTTGGTTAAGCCGCTGCCTTCAGCTCAGGTCATGATTCCAGCATCCTGGAATTGAGTCCCACATCCGGCTCCTTGCTCAGCAGAGAGCCTGCTTCTCTCTCTGTCTCTGCCTGCCACTCTGTCTGCCTGTGCTCACTCTCGCACTCTCTCTCTCTCTGACAAGCAAATAAATAAAATCTTAAAAATAAATAAATAAATAAATAAAGCAAATTCTGGGAAGAATGCTAAAGAGAACAGCAAGTATAATCAAAGGCTGTGTCACTATACATGTATGTGGTTCTTACTACATGGTAACAGCTACCATGGGAAAGATGAATTCAATCTCATTTTCTTGAACACAAAAAGCAAGGTGGTACTGATGGTTTCATAATGGGAATTGCACTTAATGCCAGTGAAGTACACCTAAGAAGTTACAATGGTAAAATTCAGGCATGTATAGTTTACTATAATTTTTTTAAAAAGTGATTTTACCTTTTATCCAAAGCTCTCAATACTTTAGCAAAAACTTCCAATTCACAAAATTCACTGCCCAGTTGACATAAGCGTCCCTGTTGGTAAAGCTGAAATGAAAATGAAAAAGGTAATTTTAAAATGTTAATTTAATTTTATACTTTAGTTATACTTATAGATATAATTTAATTGACTTAATATTTGATTATTTCATGGATATTACCCCAAGTCGGTATGCTCACACAGCAGTATCAGGAAACATACGTCTGCTGTCTTAGAGAAATATAGCAGTAAATTAACAACTTTTTTTAAGAGGGGAGAAGGGGCAGAGGGAAACAGACAATCCAGGGCAAGCTCCATACCCAGGGGCTCAATCTCACAACCCTGAGACCATGACCTGAATCAAAACTAAGAGTCAAAAATGCTTAACTGATGGAGTCACTCAGGAGTCCCTAAATTAACAAGTTTCTACAATTCATAAAAAACACTTTAATAGTTGTATATAAAGTTAGTATTTATAAAATAGTATCTGGTACATGTTGAATACTACAAAGTGTTATATAATTATTTATTATATAAACTTAAAAAGTTATGGGGCGCCTGGGTGGCTCAGTCAGTTAAGCATCTGCCTTTGGCTCGGGTCATGATCTTGGGGTCCTAAGATCTAGACCCATGTCAGGTTCCCCATTCAGTGGGAAGTCTGCTTCACGCATTCTCTCAAATAAAACCTTTAAATAAACATAAAAAATTATATACAAGAAACTTTTAAAATTAACTTTTCTTTAAACAAAACTAGATAGTTAATGTAAAATTATCAAAATTATAGCACAGATAATGTCCAAAAGCCAGAATGCTCAATATGCCCCACTAAAGGGCTCCTCAACCTACCACAAAAATCTCAGCTCAGTTCTGGCCATGGTACTTTACAAGCACACCAAAAGACATCTAAAGTAATCTAGGGGGGCACTTGGGTGGCTCAGTCGGTTAAGTGTCTGCCTTCAGCTCAGGTCCTGCTCTCATGTGTCCTGGGACCAAACCCCAGGTTGGGCTCCCTGCTCAGTGGGGAATCTGTTCCTTCCTCTCCTGTTGCCCCCTCCCTCTGTGCTCTCTCCCGCACTCTTTCTGACTCTCTCAAATAAATAAAGTCTTTAAAAAATAGTAATAAATAAAGTATTCCAGGATGAAAAAAGAACTAAAACCACAAAGTAATCCAAGATGGTAGGATTTCTAATCATGTCACAATCATTTATTCATTTTGCCTTTTTAGAACTTTTGTTTCAAACATTTATTTGTTTGAGAGAGAGATAGAGAGTGCAAGTGAGTCTGTGGGAGAGGGGGCAGAGGGAGAGGAAGAGGATCTCAAGCCAACTCCACACTGAAGGAGGAACGTGATCTCACGACCTGGAGATCATGACCCGATCTGAAAGGAAGAGTTAAGCACTAAACTGACTGAGCCACCCAGGCACCCTTAGAACATCTTTTAAAAATGACATTTTAGGGATGCTGGTTGGTTAGGTAGAACATGCAGCTCAATCTTGGGGTTGTGAGTTCAGACCCCACATTGGGTGTAGGGATTACTTAAAATAAAAATCTTAAAAAAAAAAAAAGGGGGAAAAAGAAAATTTTAACAAATGTGTTAAATGTTTATCATGAATAATACATGCACACAGTTAAAAAGAGACAAATAAATACCTCTGCCCCACTCCAGCTTCACCAGCTTTTGAATTTATATGTATTTTATAAATACAGTGCCTTAGAAGGCTTGAATTTTGTTTCATTAATTCACTTTATAGGCACTTAACTCTTAGCTCAGTTGATAGAACATGGGTTTCAGAAAGAGGACAAGATCTAGAATTCATTTGTCAAATGGGCCATTAACTTTGTGCTAAGAAAATATACCACAAGCTCAGTCAGCTAGTTCTTGGGCCAATCACTAGTCTCAATGGAAGCCAGGTCAAATTAGGTAGATACTTTAATGCAAATCAATACGGACAACTCTGAAAAATCCCTAACTCCTGAAGGGGAGAACAGATAAGGGACCACCAAATGCTCAGGAAGAAAAGGCAGAAATGTTTCCACATAAAATGGTCAGATAGTCGTACTAACAGTAAAACTTTAAAATGGATGCATTCCTAGAGATGTATAAACTACCAAAACTGGGAGCGCCTGGGTGGCTCAGTGGGTTAAAGCCTCTGCCTTTGGCTCAGGTCATGATCTCAGGCTCCTGGTATCGAGCCCCGCATGGGGCTCTCTGCTCAGCAGGGAGCCTGCTGCCGGGCCCCCCTCTGCCTGCCTCTCAGCCTACTTCTGATCTCCCTCTCTGTGTCAAATAAATAAATAATCTTAAAACAAAACAAACCCAAAAAACAACTACCAAAACTGAACCAGGAAGAAACAGAAAACCTGAACAGACCCATAACCAGTAAGGAGATTGAAGCAGTCATCAAAAATTTCCCAACAAACAAGAGCCCAGGGCCAAAGGGCTTCCCAGGGGAATTCTACCAAATATTTAAAGAAAAATTACTATCTATTCTCCTGAAACTGTTCCAAAAAAAAATAGAAATGGAAGGAAAACTGCCAAACTCATTTTATGAGGCCAGCATTACCTTGATCCCCAAACCAGACAAAGACCCCATCAAAAAATTATAGACCAACATCCTTGATGAATGCAGATGTGAAAATTTTCACCAAAATACTAGTCAATAGGATCCAACAGTACATTAAAAGGTTATTCACCACAACCAAGTGGGATTTGTTCCAGGGCTATAAGGTTGGTTCAACACCCACAAATCAATCAATGTGATACAATACATTAATAAAAGAAAGAATAAGAACCACATGATACTCTCAATAGATGCTGAAAAGGCATTTGACAAAGTACAGCATCCTTTCTTGATCAAAACTCTTCAAAGTGTAGGGACAGAGGGTATATTCCTCAATATCATCCAAGCCATCTATGAAAAACCCACAGCAAATATCATTCTCAATGGAGAAAAACACAGCTTTTCGGCTAAGGTCAGGAACACGGCAGGGATGTCCATTATCACCACTGCTATTTAACATAGTACTAGAAGTCCTTGCCTCAGCAATCAGACAACAAAAAGAAATTAAAGGCGTCCAAATCGGCAAAGAAGAAGTTAAACTGTCACTCTTTACAGATGATATGATACTTTCTATGGAAAAGCCAAAAGACTCCACTCCAAATTTGCTAGAATTTGTATAAGAATTCAGTAAAGTGTCAGGATATAAAATAAACGCACAGAAATCAGTTGCATTTCTATACACCAACAACAAAATAGAAGAAAGAGAAATTAAGGAGTCAATCCCATTTACAATTGTACCCAATACCAAAAGATACCTAGGAATAAACCTAACCAAAGAGGAAAAGGCTTTGTACTCAGAAAACTATAAAGTATTCATGAAAGAAATTGAGAATGACACATAAAGAAATGGAAAAATGTTCCATGCTCATGGATTGGAAGAACAGATATTGTGAAAGTATCTATGCTACCTAAAGCAATCTACATGTTTAATGCAATCCCCATCAAGGTACCATCAATTTTTTTCAAAGAAATGGAACAAATAATCTTAAAATTTATATGGAACCAGAAAAGACCTGGAACCAAAAAAGAACCAAAAAATTTATATGGAACCAGAAAAGACAGAGGAATGTTGAAAAAGAAAGCCAAAGTTGGTGGCATCACAATTCCAGACTTCAAGCTTTATTACAAAGCTGTCATCATGAAGACAGTACTAGCACAAAACAGACACACAGATCAATGGAACAGAACAGAGAGCCCAGAAATGGACCCTCAACTCTATGGTCAACGGATCTTCAACAAAGCAGGAAAGAATGTCCAATGGAAAAAAGACAGTCTCTTCAACAAACGGTGTTTGGAAAATTGAACAGCCACATGGAGAAAAATGAAACTGGACCATTACCTTACACCACACACAAAAATAGACTCCAAATGGATGAAAGACCTCAATGTGAGACAGAAATCCATCAAAATCCTTGAGGAGAACACAGGCAGAAACCTCTTCGACCTCAGCCACAGCAACTTCTTCATCGAAACATTGCCAAAGGCAAGGGAAGCAAGGGCAAAAATAAACTAGTAGAACTTCATCAAGATTAAAAGCTTTTACACAGCAAAGGAAACAGTCAACAAAACCAAAAGACAACTGACAGAATGGGAGAAGATTATTTGCAAAGGATATATCAGATAAAGGGCTAGTGTCCAAAATATATGAAGAACTTATCAAACTCAACACCCAAAGAACAAATAATCCAATCAAGAAATGGGCAGAGGACATGAACAGACATTTCTACAAAGAAGACATCCAGATAGCCAACAGGCACATGAAAAAGTGCTCCACATCACTTGGCATCAGGGAAATACAAATCAAAACCACAATGAGATACCACCTCACACCAGTCAGAATGGCTAAAATTAACAAATCAGGAAATGACAGATGCTGGCGAGGATGTAGAGAAAGGGGAACCCTCCTACACTGTTGGTGGGAATGCAAGCTGTTGCAGCCACTCTGGAAAACAGCATGGAGGTTCCTCAAAAAGTTGAAAATAGAGCTACCCTACAACCCAGCAATTGCACTACCGGGTATTTACCCTAAAGATACAAATGTAGTGATCCAAAGGAGCACACGCACCCGAATGTTTATAGCAGCAATGTCCACAATAGTCAAACTATGGAAAAAACCTAGATGTCCATCAACAGATAAACGGATAAAGAAGATGTGGTATATATATATATATATACAATGGAATACTATGCAGCCACCAAAAGAAATGAAATCTTGCCATTTGTGATGATGTGGATGGAACTAGAGGGTATTATGCTGAGCGAAATAAGTTAGTCAGAGAAAGACAATTATCATATGATCTCCCTGATATGAGGAATTTGAGAGGCAAAGTGGGGGGTTTGAGGGGTAAGGAAGGAAAAGATGGGATCAGGAGGGAAACAAACCATAAGAGAAAACCATAATCTCACAAAACAAACAGTGTTGCAGGGGGGAAAGACAGGGTGGTTGGGTTATGGACACTAGGGAGGGTATATGCTATGGTGACTGCTGTAGAGTGTGTAAGCCTGATGAGTCACACACTTGTACCCCTGAGGCAAATATTACATTATATGTTAATTAAGAAAAATTGAAAAAACAAAAAACAGTAAAACTTTATAAGGAAAGATTTGTTCATTTTGGAGGTTATTATGTTTTCTGCTATAGTAAGAGCTTCTAGGAATGTACACAGTAAAATTCAGTGTTACTAACCACTGTCATACTTTGACTAATCAACCAACAGAGAATAACTCAGGGAAAATAAATCTGAGTATTTATAACATAAGCCCTATTCGGGGGCTTAACAATGTGATAAATTTCTGATATGGGGCAGAAAAACAAATGTACTTAACAAAATAAATATATACATACTCCAAAAACAGTACAGAACAAAAAAATTTCTGCTTACCAAAATAACTCATCATTAGCAAACTTAAGGGTTAGCATTTCTTTTAAGATAGGAGAAATGAAAACAAGTTGTACAACTTTTTGCCTATACTCACTAGGTCAAAAAGAGACAAACTTGTATGTTCTACAACTCAAAATATCCCTTTAATGACTAAAAATGTATATATCCTACTAAATGGGGTTCAAAACTAAAATTTAAGATTATTTATTTATTTGACAGACAGAGATCACAAGTAGGCTGAGAGGCAGGCAGAGAGAGAGAGGGAAACAGGCTCCCCGCTGAGCAAAGAGCCTGATGCAGGGCTTGATCCCAGGACCCTGGGATCATGACCTGAGCCGAAGGCAGAGGCTTAACCCACTGAGCCACTTAGGCGCCCCTTGAAACTAAAATTTAGAGAAGTTATTTCCTTAGTTAAAGTTATAAATATATCATAAACATGGCCTTATTAACATAACAGCCCCCCTTTACTCAACTATTCAATTTTTCTAGCTAAAAATGGGTTCATATTTCAATTCTGGGAAGAGTTTAATGATTTGCTTCAAATTATCCTTATCAGGTTTATGCAAAAAAAAAAAGCAAATTTACACATTCTATGAACAAAATTTCTGGACACTAATTCAGATTAAAAATAAGATCTAGTATGTGCCAGGCACTGTTCTAAGTACTTTTCGTAAGTACTTCTTCTATCTTTCACAGTTAAGGAAATCGAGGCATGTTAAATAACCTGATCAAAACCTCACAATTAAGAAGTGGTAAAATACAAATCTGGCCCCAGGAAGTCTGTCTTTACATCCATGTTCTTTTTTTTTTTTTTTTTTTTAAGATTTTATTTATTTATTTGACAGAGATCACAAGTAGGCAGAGAGGCAGGCAGAGAGAGAGGAGGAAGCAGGTTCCATGCTGAGCAGAGAACCCGATGAGGGTCTTGATCCCAGGACCCTGAGATCATGATCTGAGCCGAAGGCAGCGGCTTAACCCACTGAGCCACCCAGGCGTCCCTACATCCATGTTCTTAATAACTTATACTAGACTGCCTCTTGAAGATAATCTATCAGGAACTAAGAGTACACATAAGAGGGTAATGTTTAAAAATTTATAGAGTAGAAGATTTAAAGAGTAATTCCTTCATAGATTCATATGGCTTATACAGTCGAGTTCTTGGTACTGATTTCGTTAGATTTTTAAAATGAGACTGATTTCAGTTCATTCTTAGTGTTCCATATATTTTTTTAAAGATTTTATTTATTTGCCAGAGACAGCAATAGCAAGTGTGAGTGCACACAAGCAGGGAAGAGTGGCTGGCAGAGGGAAAAACAGGCTCCCCACTGAACAAGAAGTCCCATGCAAGACACGTCATGGGATCATGACCTGAACCCAAGATAGACGCTTAACCAACGAAGCCACCAAGGCACCCCAACGGTGTTTCATATTCTGTATGCAATGAATAAGGAGGCTATTAAAGGACTCTGATCAACTACTTTTAGGTATTGGTTCTTTAAGGAAAATAAGGAAAAACCGCTTATTTTTAGAAGTAGATAAATTACCTCCCAACAGAATCAAAAACAGACAATAAAATACAACTAGAACAGGGGTGCCTGGATGGCTCAGTCAATACAACTCTTGATTTCAGCTCAGGTCATGATCTCAGGGTTGTGAGATCAAGCCCCACAGCCAGCTCGTGCTGGGCATGGAGTCTGCTTAAAATTCTCTCTCTGGAAAAAAAAAAAAAAAAAAAAAAAAAAAAACTCTCTGTCGGGGCAGCTGGGTGGCTCAGGTCATGATCCCACAGTGTTGGGATCTAGCCCTGCATTGGGCTCTCTGCTCAGCCGGGAGCCTGTTTGCTTCCCCCTCTCTCTGTCTCTGCCTGCTTCTCTGCCTACTTGTGATCTATCAAATAAATAAATAAAATCTTAAAAAGAAAAAAAAGATTCTGTCTCTGCCCCTCTCCCCCACTTAAAAAATAAAAAAACAACAACAAAAACCCCACCTACAACAATACTATACAGGTATGAAGACAGACCAATCAATGTACCAAAATGCAAAAATCAACATATGATGAAAGAAAAAATTTTTAAATCACTGAAGTAGCTAATAAAGAGTACATAAAAATGGGGAAGCAAAGTAAGATGCCTCCTGATTAAATATAGCAAAAAAATTTTTTTTTCAACTTAAATCACAGTAGTGATAAAAGTCACCTGGTAACATTGCCTTTCAAAACATAACAAAGGCAAAAATCATAAAGTAAGAGATAAATGATTACACAAAACCTTAAAATGCCCATAAATATAGAATATTATAAACAATTTTAAATATAACAAAACTCAGTAAAATTAATAATACACACATATAAGAGTTAATATCTTTAAGACACAAAGGAATGAACTCCTGGTGATGTTTTAGAAGCAAAGGCTTCCAAAGACAAGAGTAAAAATCTTGTAACATACCAAAGGAAAAAACTATTGCAACGGCAATGCAAAACAGCCCCAAACCCAGAAAACTCTTTGGGAGGTAAAGATGGGGATGAAAGTCTTCCTTAACCCAAGGGATTTTTAATTAGCACGGGTGCTTTCCCAGCCAATTCAAGATCACCACAGGCTAAGAATGAACAGCTTAGTCTAGACATCAAATTAGCATACAAAATAATCTAGGTTAATTCCCAACAACAAAAACTTGGAAAGGTTTAGAAAAAAAAAAAGAAAGAAAGAAACTGAGTTCACACTATTGTCTAAAAGTAACTATGAAAAGTCACACACAGACACAATCTATGAAACTTGTGTACCTCACTCATATTTGAACTGTTAACCCCTTTTTAAGAGTCATTAAGGAGCAAAAATCTTCAGAAATGAAAAGGAGTTATCAAGGAAAATTACCATGACACATAAAATGAACAAGTTTCAGCAAAGTCTGAATACTACACCTCCACTTTTGTTTTTAAATTATATATCTACCATCATATATACATATGTTTTTTAGAAATCTGGACTATAGTCAATAAACTGTACACCCATGAGATAGGGTTTCTATTCAAATCTTTCACCTGGATTACTGCAAAGGTTTGATAAGAACTGGCTTCTCCATTTGCACTCTTGTCCATTTCTAGTCCACTGTCCAAACAGTACCAAGAATGATCTTTTTATTTATTTATTTTTAAAGATTTTATTTATTTATTTGACACAGAGAGAGAGATCACAAGTAGGCAGAGAAACAGACAGAGAGAGAGGGAGGAAGCAGGCTCTCCGCGGAGCAGAGAGCCCGATGTGGGGCTCGATCCCAGGTCCTGAGATCATGACCTAAACCGAAGGCAGAGGCTTAAACCACTGAGCCACCCAGACGCCCCAAGAATGATCTTTTTAAAATGTAAATTATTTCATACCATTCCTTGTTTAAAATTTTTCAATGGTGGTGTCAATGTGAATGTAATTCAAAATCTTTAATGTAGTCTTAAGAGTCTCTGAAAGTCCTCTGACTCCTGCCTATTTTTTTCTTTTTTTTTAAAAAAATATTTTATTTACTTATTTGACAGACGGAGATCATAAGCAGGCAGAGAGGCAGGCAGAGAGAAAGGAGGAAGCAGGCTCCCCGTAGAGCAGAGAGCCTGATGCGGGGATTGATCCCATGACTCTGGGATCAGGACCTGAGCCGAAGGCAGCGGCCCAATCCACTGACCGCCCAGGCGCCCCTCCTGCCTATTTTTCAAACCTCATCTTTTACCACCATTCTTTCTCCCTGTCCCTCACATTCTGCCACATTAGTTTTCCTTTAGCTCTATCTTACCTCATAACTTTTGCACACACACAACTGAGGCCATATGAAGTACTAGTACCATGATTCTTTGCCTGGTTAATCTGTAACTCTTCCTAATGGCCTCAACTAATATGTCACTTCCTCACAGAGACCTTCCCTTGACTCCCCAGTCTAAATTCTGTTGTTCCGTTAATATTGTATCATGACATATTTTATTTTTCCCCCATAGTAGCATCAAGACATGCATCATACATTCACCCAACTTGTTAAACATGTCAGTCCATTATGCTCTACACTTTATGAGGTGACCACTGTTACCGCTATATCCTCAAGACCTAGCACAAGTGCCTAGTATTAGTACACATTCAGTGCTTTCTGAATCCATAATCCAAACTGGTATTGATCTATTTTGGATGAAACCCAACCTTACAAGAAACAAAGCACCCAAATTCATCTAAAGAAGCAGACACTGGGGTGCCTGGGTGGCTCAGTTGATTAAGCAGCTGCCTTCAGCTCAGGTCATGATCCCAGAGTCCTGGGACTGGACCCCACATCTGGCTTCCTGCTCTGTGGGAAGCCTGCTTCTCCCTTGCCAGCCGTTCTCCCTGCTTGTGCTTGCTCTCTCTCTCTCCCTTGCTCTCTGTCAAATAAATAAATAACATGTTTAAAAAAAAAAAAGTTGACACCTAGGGAAAAGCCCCAGCTTCATACATAGTTACTTCTGCCTCCCAACCACACTGTAAGCACCTTGTCAGGCATAAATCTCATGTTCTGTCTCCATGGTGCTCTGTATAGAAGAGTGCTCACGGAATAAACTCTGAGAACAAACGTGAATGCAAATTAAATACGCTAATGATGAAGAACATAAACTGCCAGGACCTAAATGGAAAAATCAAGAACAAAATCTAAATAACAGCTGCTTAAATTTATATACAAAAATAGGTGGTTTCCTATTTTAACACTTGATGTTTTACAAAGCACCCTGGCATATTCATGAAACTTTTAGCTTACTGAACCTGTTTTGTCTTTGTGATTTTTCACATCAAAGGCAAGAAAACTATAGCCAGGAATATTTTATTTATTATTGGTTTTCATCAAGATAGTAAGTATTAGGAACATTTGTGTAAGACACTGTGCTAGGTATCAGAGATATAGTGGTGACTATCACTACAGGAATAAAAAGTCAGTAATTGTCCTCTGATCTAAAAAAAAAAAAAAAAAAAAAAAAACAGAAACACCCCATAAAATCTGTTAGAGCAGAAACATAATGTTCACAGATTATACAACAGAGGTAAGCAAAATATTTAAGTAGCACCAATAAAATATCTGTATCTACCCTAAGAAAAATTTCAGCTGAGTTTTGAAGAGGAACAGGAGTAAAGCTTGTGGCAATAGGGCAGATAGCAGAGATACCTTACCAAAAGCTTCCAGCTTCTTCTCAAACAAAGGGAAATGCTGAATAAAGTATCAGAAAATAACTTTTGGATAAATAGCTGAGTTTGAAACCAAGAACGAAAACTTCACAGTTGTCAAAAATTAAGAAGACACAAACTCAAAAACAGCCAGGAAGGAAGAAAAACAGAACAGGTTATATCTTGGAATGGCTATGTAGGGTGCAAACACCAGATAGGAAGGAGTCCAGGCAGCAGATCCTATTTAAGCAAAGGGACCTGGAGCTGAACCACCTACCTAAGCCAGAAATAAAAAAGTCAAAAACATTCACAGCCTTAAAAGTCTGTTATGAAAAACCGAGACCTCCAACCTAAGACAATGAATAATCAGCCCCAATTCATGCTACCTAAATGATTTACAAACCCCAATCCCAGAACCTGGTATTAAAAACTGGTCTGAAATCCGTAAAACCCATGAAGCCCCCACAGAGACAAAGGTTAAAATACCCAGAAGGGATGATGAAAATGTTTTATATCATGATCACTGAACTCTAGACCACAGGAAACTCTGTAGTGTCTACAGGACAAAGGATCATGTTTCTTCAATGGAAACATGAAAGGAAAGGGAACCTACAGATCAAGAGAGACTTGAGAGATCAACCAACAGCCAAGGTAGAGAACTTATCTGGATCCTGATCCAAATAAGCAAACTGTAAAAATACATACACACTTAACATTTGAAAGTGAAAAGTGGAACAATGACTAGACATTTAATAACAGTAAGTTTAATTATTAATTTTTTTAGGTGTTATAATAGTATGGTAGCTACTAAAACATTTACAAATGAAATTACACGAAGCTTAGATTTGCTTCCTTATAGTATAGGAAAGGGGGATGTGGTAGAATAGATTTACCAACAGGACTGGCCAAAAATGGTTAACTGTTAAAGCTGGAGGAGGGACACATGGAGACCCATTTTTATATCTACTTTCTTTTTTTTTTTTTTAAGATTTTATTTATTTATTTATTTGATAGACTGAGATCACAAGTGGGCAGAGAGGCAGGCAGAGAGAGAGAAAGAGGAGGAAGCTGGCTCCCCGAGGAGCAGAGAGCCCCATGTGGGGCTTGATCCCAGGATCCTGGGATCATGACCTGAGCCGAAGGCAGAGGCTTTAACCCACTGAGCCACCCAGGTACTCCCATATCTACCTTAAAAAAAAAAAAAAAAAAAAAAAAAAAAAGATTTTATTTATTTGAGAAAGAGCACGTGAGAGAGAGCAGGAACAAGGGGAGGAGGGAGAGTGAGAGACGGACTCCATGCCAAGCAGGGAGCCTGACATGGGACTCAATCCCTGGACCATGACCTGCGCTGAAGGCAGATGCTTAACTGAATGAGTTACCCAAGCACCCCATTCTATCCACCTTAATGTTTCATTTTTTTCACTCAGGTTTTTTTTTTTTTAAGATTTTATTTATTTATTTGAGAGAGAGAGAGAGGGAGGGAGAGGTAAAGGACAGAGGGAGAGTGAGAGAAAGAGAAGCAGACACTCTGCTGAGCAGAGAGCCTGATGTGGGACCTGATTCCAGGACCCTGAGATCATAACTGAGCTGAAGGCAGACACTTAATAGACTGAGCCACCCAGGCGCCCCTGTGTTTAGTTTTTTTCAATAAAAAGTTTTAAAAAAGTATGTATCCTTTATTTCCAAATATATCCTTTACCTCTAAAGTAAGTCAAATCAGCAATATTTTGTTTCATTAAATACACATGTACTGGGGGTGCCTGGGTGGCTCAGTGGGTTAAAGCCTCCGCCTTTGGCTCCGGTCATGATCCCAGGATTCTGGGATTGAGCCCCGCATCGGGCTCTCTGCTCAGCGGGGAGCCTGCTTCCTCCTTTCTCTCTGCCTGCCTCTCTGCCTACTTGTGGTCTCTGTCAAATAAATAAATAAAATCTTAAAAAACCACATGTACTATCTTCACTTATAAGATACATTTATTCTTGTTCTCTAATTTCAAAATTCATCTGAAATGTAGCTCCGAAAAAACTCACATTGGAATAAAACTTAATATTCATTTCCTTTGGTCCTTTTTTAAAGAGATTTTATTTAAATTCAAGTTAGTTAACATACAGTGTAGAATTCATTTCAGGGGCAAAATGTAGTGATTCATCAGTTGCATATATCACCCAGGGCTCCTTATATCAACTGCTTGCCTTCATGCCCATCACACAATTACCCCATTCTCCCCACCAACCTCCCCTCCAGCAGTCCTTAGTTTGTTACTGTAGTTAAGGGTCTCTTATGGTTTGCCTCCCTCTCTTTTTATCTTGTTTTAGTTTTCCTTTCCTTCCTCTACGTTCCTCTGTTTTGTTTCTTAAGTCCCACATTTAAGTGAAATCATTTGATATTTATCTTTCTCTGATTTATTTTGCTTAGCATAATATACTCTAGTTCCTCCTTTGGTCTTATGTTGTATATTATACTTAAAGTTCTGTAACTGATTACATTGTAATCCTGGATTAGAAATTCCTGAATTAAAGCAAGTACCATAGAAGTGTTTCAACATAACATACATGTAATTAAAAGGTAAATGCCTTCTTCTGAAGGTAAGCTAACACTTAAATGTCTTGCTTCTTATTAACATTTTAATTTCTTAGTTGCTCTACACTCACTGGTTCTATGGCATACTTTTTTTTTTTTTTTTTTTTTTTTAAATACAACTGACCAACATACTTGTATCTTGCAGGGTAAATGCTTTGCTTATTGCTAAGTAAGCCAAAAGGTTAAGTGAACAAGTTCTTATTATTAAAAAGTAAAAGGAGCAGTTAACACTCAAATTTTAAGAAGGCAAACCTTTACTAAAGCTTAATAATGCTGTCCACATATGAAGATGTTATTAGATCTACATCCATTAAACAAGAAATTAAGAGTTTTTTCCCTATTGTGAGGATGAACTTAAATCTAGTATCCAGAATCTGTAACTCTATCCCACATTTGAAAGGTCAGTCACATAATTTGCATGATTATGTTAATGGTGGTAGAAGCTACTATGATACAAATGGAAAACCATTTGTCTTCCATTGTCTAATTTAGTTAATAGTAATATCTAACAACAGTAACATCGATAACCACCAGCCATCTATAACTCAGTATGTGATTTGGTTAGAAGTTACTGAGCTTCTCTTCTTAATAGTTTCATTACCAATCTGTGATGAAAATTAGGTAGACCCATGAGGCAGTAGAAAAACAGTAGTATAGTTCTAAGAAATGTGTTTTGTCTTTATGAAAAAACCCATTCTGTATTCTAGATAACCAACTTTAAGCAGTTGGTTTCCTCTGATTGCAGAATTACTTATTTTTAGAAAAATTAGAAAATATGGGAAAGAATTTATAAAAAAAAAAAACACAACAATTTTACCACCTAGGAAAAAATCACTGTCAACATAATGGCACATTTCTTTTTAGTCTTCTTTTTCTTACTGATTTGTAGGAGTTTTGAGTGTTTCATAATCTTCAATACTCCATTATGTAAGTTAAAAACTTTTACTTCCATTTCACATTTTTAAGTTTTGTGTTTTTTTAAAAGATTTTATTTATTTATTTGATAGAGATCACAAGTAGGCAGAGAGGCAGGCAGAGAGAGAGAGGGGGACATAGGCTCCCTGCTGAGCAGAGAGCCCAATGCGGGGCTCGATCTCAGGACCCTAGGATCACAACCCTAGGATCACAACCTGAGCCGAAGGCAGAGGCTTTAACCCACTGAGCCACCCAGGAACCCCACATTTTTAAGTTCTTAAAGTTGGTTCCAAAATATATTCTGGGGATTTTAAGTCTATACTGAATATACACCCTTAGAGAGAAATCTTATCTTTAAAATCCTGAATCTTTCAAGCTAGAAACAAAGTACATCTCTTCTACATTTACTGAAAACTTCTGGATTTCTGTACACTCCTTTTTAGATTTACTCCACAGCATTTTTCCTGTTGTTACTTTTAGTAAACTCTTTCCCATACTGCATATAGAAAAATTATAGAATTTTAATGGGCACCTGGGTAGCTCAGTTGGTTAAGTGTCTGCCTGCAGCTCAGGTCGAGATCCCAGGGTCCTGGGATTGAGCCCCCAATCAGGCTTCCCCTGCTCAGTGGGCAGTCTGCTTCTCCTTCATGCTTTCTCAAATAAAATCTTTTTTAAAAATTAGAATTTTAAATCATAAATGTGTAATGATCCCCCTCACTGAATTATCTTTTCTCTTTAAAGATTTATTTATTTTAAAATATTTTATTTATTTGAGAGAGACAGCACAAGAGAGGGAAGGCATAAGAAGAGGGAGAAGCAGGCTCCCAGCTGAGCAAGGAGCCCCACATAGGGCTCAATCCTAGGATCCTGGAATCATGACCTGAGCTGAAGGCAGACACTTAAGTGACTGAGGCACCCAGGCACCCCAAGATTTATTTATTTGAGAGAGAAAGACAGACATACACATACACACACACATCCAAGTGCAAGCAGTGGGAGGGGTGGAGGGAGAGAATCCCAAGCCAACTCAGCACTGAGCTGGGAGCCCAATGTCGGCCTATCTAACAACCTTGAGATCTTGACCTGAGCCAAAATCAACAGCTGGACACTTAAATAACTGAGCCACCCAGGTGTCCCTGAATTATCTTATTGCTCTAGTTCTTCAGTTGATTTTGTTGGCTATTTATTCTTTTCTTTAAATTTCTTAATTGCACTAATCAGCACTTGAGGAATACTGACTACTCAGTATACAGCTCCAGAAATAAGTCTGAAAGTCTTCACTTAAAAAAAAAAAAAAAAGAAAAGAAAAGAAATCTAATGACACTCAACTATATTTCAATTGAGGAAAGAAAAAAATCAGTCTGGGGGCACCTGGCTGGCTCACCTGGTAGAGCATTCACCTTTTGGTTGTAAGTTCAAGCCCCAAAGTGGGTACAGAGATTACTTAAAAATAAAATCTTAAGGGACACCTGAGTGGCTTGGTGGCTTAGGCCTCTGCCTTCAGCTTGGGTCAGGATCTCAGGGTTCTGGGATGCGGGGCTCTCTGCTCAGCGGGGAGCCTGCTTCCCCACCCCACAGCCTGCCTCTATGCCTACTTGTGATCTTTGTCAAATAAATCAAAATTTAAAATAAGTAAATAAATAAAATCTTAAGGGGTCCCTGGGTGGCTCAGTCGGTTAAGCATCTATCTGCCTTCGGCTCAGATCAGGACCCCAGGTTCCTGGGATCAAGCCCTATATGGGGCTCCTTGATCAGTGGGGAGCCTGATTCTCCTTCTCCCTCTGCCTGCAGCTCCCCCTGCTTGTGTGCTCCCTCTATCTCCCTCTCTCTGTCAAATAAATTTTAAAAATCTTAAGGAAAGAAGTTAGGCTTTTATATTATGATAGTTGTTCTGTTCTATTAATATTCTATTATTATTTTATCTAGAATTTCTGCCTCACAATTCACATGTGAGGCTTTCTAGATACTATCTGTTCCTATTTTAGGCTTAGGTATCAATGTTATGTTGACCTCTTTCTACTTTTTTTTTAATTAATTGGAAAGAATTAGGTTGGTTTGGAACAAATTAAGTATCAGCATCAACTCTTCTTTGAATATACTCAAGAAAGTGCCTGAAGTCAGTGGGAGCTCTTGTTTGTTTGCTGAGATGGGAGGCAGATGGACAAAGGAAGAAGTATAATCTCTCAATTTCTTTCATGGTTTTTAGTCTATCAACTTCTCGTCTGGTCGTTTGTATTTTCCTAAAAACACTTTTAGGAAGGTTTTCAGACAGATTAGCATCGATTGTACAAGCTCTTCTAAAGAAGCCATTCTACAATTTAAGAAGCTACTTTCTGGGATACCTGGGCTCCTCAGTCTGTTAAGTGTCTGCCTTTGGCTCAGGTCATGATCTCTGGGTCCTCTGATCAAGCCCTGCATCAGGCTTCATGCTCAGCAGGGAGTATGCTTCTCTCTCTCTCTCTCACTCCCTCTGCCCTACCCCACTGCTTGCTCACTCTCTCTCTCAAATAAATAAAATCTTAAAAAAAAAAATTAGGGGTGCCTGTGTGGCTCAGTGGGTTAAAGCCTCTGCCTTTGGCTCGGGTCATGATCCCAGGGTCCTGGAATGGAGCCCCGCATCGGGCTCTCTGCTCAGCGGGGAGCCTGCTTCCCTTCCTCTCTGCCTGCCTCTCTGCCTACTTGTGATCTCTCTCTCTGTGTCAAATAAGTAAATAAAATCTTTAAAAAAAAAAATTACTTTCTAGGTCACCTGGTTGGCTCAGTGGGTTGAGCAGCCTACTCTTGATTTCAGCTCTGATTGTGATCTCAGGGTTGTAAGGTCAAGCCCCACATGGAACCCACCACTGGGCAATGCTCAGAGGAGAGTCTGCTTGAGATTCTCTCTCCCTCCCCCTTCTTGTGTGCTCATGCTCTCTCTAAAATAAATAAATCTTTTTTAAAAAGCTACTTTCCCCTTTCCATTGTATCTGTTTTTTAATTCTTTTTCTTTCTTTTTTAAGTTGTGTTTTTGTTTTTTCTTTTTAAGATTTTATTTATTTATTTATTTATTTGACAGAGAGAGATAGAGAGAGATAGAGATCACAAGCAGGCAGAGAGAGAGGGGAAGCAGACTCCCCACTAAGCAGAGAGCCTGATGTGGGACTTGATCCCAGGACCCTGAGATCACGACCTGAGCCGAAGGCAGAGGCTTAACACACTGACCCACCCAGGCATCCCTTAATTCTTTTTCTTAATTTTGAGAATGAGCGCTTTTTCTCATGTTCTTCATCTGGTCAGCTACTGAACCAACTATTTAATTAAATAAATTTTTAATTTTGTTTAATTAAGCTACATGGACATCCCGTTCACACTGACAAATATTTTAGAGTATCAGTTTTGTTTTGTTTTTAAGATTTTATTTATTTATTTGACACAGAGAGAGAGGTCACAAGTAGGCAGAGAGCCCAATGCGGGGGGGATTCCAGGACCTGAGATCACTACCTGGACCGAAGGCAGAGGCTTAACCCACTGAGACATCTAGGTGCCTTGAGAGTATCAGTTTTTAGGCTATTCTCCTCTTAGAACAATTTTGTGTCCAGATACCTTAGAAATTCTATTTTATTTCTTTTATATATCAAAATAATATATGGTTCTAAAAATCCAAGTATTAAAATAAAACAGAAAGGATATATGTGCAAACTATAAAGCAACTGCAGCCCTACCCCTTGAATAAATACCATTAAAACTCTGTGATCCTCTAGATTCTTTTTTTTCAATGCACACAGAAACATACACATATAGGGGCACTTGGGTGGCTCAGTCGGTGGAGCATCTCACTCTTGATCTTAAGTCCTGAACTCAAGGTCATGATTTCAAGCTCCGCACTAGGCATATAGACTATTTAAAAAACAACAACAACAATATACATATATATTCTTCTACTAAAAACAAAACAAAAACAAAAACAAAGAGGATTATGTTATTACTACTACTTTGTAGCAAGCTTTTTATTCTAACTCATATGCTCTGGCATCTCTACCCTAGTGTATACAGCATTCTCATTCTTTGTAACTGCAGTGCGATAGTCCATTCTTATTTGATTAGCATATAGTTTGTACCCAATTTTTGCCATCATAAACAATATTGTTTGGATGTTTGATGTAGTGAACATCCTAGTGAACATGGATGTTCACTACATCAAACATCCTCACTGAGTGAACTTTCTCCACACTCAACAAACATTTCTGTAGGGGAAAAAAAACACACCTCTAAACAGTATTGTGGTTAAAAGGTATGAGTGACTTAAATCTTTAAACCTTGACAATAAGTGAGGATGAATGTTATATTTTTAAAACCTTTTAATTGAAATATACAGAAAACATACAACTCACATATTTAAAATTTATCAGTGAATTTTCCCTAAGTGAACAAACACATAACCCACATCCAGATCAGGGAACAGAATATTATCAGAATTTCAGACACCTCCCTTTGTGCCCCTATGTAATCACTATCCTCCAAGGGTAACCTCTCCTGACTTCCAACACTTTTGACTAGTTTTGCTAGTTTTTGCACATTTTTTTTTAAATTTTTTTATTTATTCATTTGATGGAAAGAGATCACAAGTAGGCTGAGAGGCAGGCAGAGAGAGAGAGAGGAGGAAGCAGGCTCCCCGCTGAGCAGAGAGCCCGATATGGGGCTTGATCCCAGGACCCTGGGATCCTGACCTGAGCTGAAGGCAGAGGCCTTAACCCACTGAGCTACCCAGGTGCCTCTAGTTTTTGCACATTTAAAAAAAAAAAAAAGATTTATTTGAGAAAAAGAGCATGCATGCACAGGATTGGGAGGGTAGAGGGAGATGGAGAGAATCAATCTCAAGCAGACTCCATGAACAGCGTGGAGCCCAAAGTGGGCTTGATCCCACCACTACTCTTGAGATCATGACCTGAGCTGGAATCAAGATTCAGATGCTTAACTGACTGAGCCACCAGGCATCCTGTGTTTTTATAAATTATATAAGTGGAATCATACACAATATACCCACAGCTTCCAAACTGCACCAATGGTGCCTCGGGAACTGCAAGGAATTTTAAATTTGAGAGAAATGATACCCGATATCTGTGTTACACCATACCAACTAACTAGATTGCTGTATTCTTTTCAGTGACATCTAATCTTGGTTAATAAGCTGCATTTTCAGTGTTAACTTACAGTAATAAGTAACATTTAAAACTCAACATAGAACTGGGGCACCTGGGTGGCTCAGCTGGTTAAGTGTCTGACTTCAGCTCAGGTCATTATCTCAGGGTTCTGGGATCAAGCCCCATGTTGGGATCCACACCCAGAGGGGAGTCTGATTGTTGCTCTGCCCTGCTCCCCACCCCCATACTCTCTCTCAGATAAATAAATAAAATGCCATGAACCAGCTGCTGGGAAGGGAGAAAGTTGGGGAGCCTCTGGTGTATATTTCTATCACTGGCTTCTTATACTCAGTATCACTTGTGATACTTGTGACACCATTCATATGGTGTCAAACAGCTGCAGTTCATGCATTTTCTTCTTTTCCTTCTTTCTTCCTTTCTTTTTTTGCCGGGGGCTCTACACCCAATCTGGTGCTTGAACTCACAACCCTGAGATCAAGAATCACATGCTCTACCAACTGAGCCAGCCAGGGAATCCCATTCATTTTCACTGCATCATATTCAACTATGTAACTATTCCACAATTTATTTATTAATTCTATTGATGGACATTTAGACAGTTTATACTTTTTGGTTTTTATGAATAGCATTGTTATAAACATTCTTTGTGTATGTGTGCATTTTTAAAATTTTCATCCCAGTTTAGTTTACATATATATTAGTATCAAGTGTATAATACAGTGACTCAACATTTCTATACATTACTTAGTGCTCATCACAATGTGTATTCCTGATTCCCTTCACCTATTTTAATCACCTACCACACTCATCTCCGTTCTGGTAACTATCAGTTTGTTTTGTTTTGTTTTTTAAATAAATTTATTTATTTGAGAGAGAGAACTCCTGCTTGGGGCAGGGGGCAGAAGGAAAGAAACTTCAGATTCCCTGATCAGTGCAGAGACTGACATGGAGCTTGATTTCACAACCCTGAGATCATGACCTGAGTCAAAATCAAGAGTCAGGACGCTTAACCGATAGAGCCACCTAGGAGCTCCCAGTTTGCTTTCTATATTTAAGAATCTTTTTTCCATTTGTTTAGAACTTTTCTTTCAAATATTTTATGTAGGTATCTATGTATTTATTGGAGAGAGAGAGAAGGTGGGGAAGAGAGGGACAAGCAAACTTTGCACTGAGCCCAAGAAAGGGCTGATCTCAGGACCCTTAGTTCATGATCTGAGCCAAAATCAAGAATCACCTGAATGAGCCACACAGGCACCCCTATTTTGAACATTCGTTTTTTTGTTTTTTTTTTTTAAGATTTTATTTATCTATTTGACAGAGAGAGATCACACGTAGGCAGAGAGGCAGGCAGAAAGAGAGGGAAGCAGGCTCCCTGCTGAGCAGAGAGCCTGATACCGGGCTTGATCCCAGGACCCTGAGATCATGACCTGAGCCAAAAGCAGAGGCTTTAACCCACTGAACAACCCAGGTGCCCCCATTTTGAACTTTTTTTTTTTTTTAAAGATTTTATTTATTTATTTGACAGATAGAGATCACAAGTAAGCAAAGAGGCAGGCAGAGAGAGGAGGAAGCAGGTTCCCAGCTGACCACAGAGCCGGATGTGGGGCTTAGTCCCAGGACCCTGGGATCATGACCTGAGCAGAAGGCAGAGGCTTAACCCACTGAGCCACCCAGGCGCCCCTGAACGTTAAGTGTACATTTCTTGAAATAGAATTACTGTGTTACAGGGTATGTATATGCTCAGTTTTAGTAGACAATGCTAGTTTTCCTAAACGGTACATCAATTTACATTCCCACTAACAAGGTATGAGTTCTGATTCCTCCATGTACTTCCTAACATTTTTTTTTTCATTTAGTCATTCTGAGGAATTGTACAGTAAGACAATTTCCCTGAAAACAAAATGAGGTTGAGTCCCTTTTTAAAAGCTTGATTGGTCCTTTGAATATACTCTTTTTAGATGCCTATTTAAGTTCTTTCCCCATTTAAAAAAATGAGCTATTTTTCATTTCCTTTTTTTTAATTTTTTTTTTTTTTTATTTTTCATTTCCTTAGTATTAGTTCTTTAGATGCAGGATGAGTCCTTGATTAGACATATGTCCTACAAGTATCTTTTCCCACTTTCCCTACTCTGTGCTTGGCTTTTCATTTTCTTAATGGTATCTTTTCAAGAATAGATGTTATTGGGGCACCGGGTGGCTCAGTGGGTTAAAGCCTCTGCCTTCGGCTCCGGTCATGATCCCAAGGTCCTGGGATCGAGCCCCACATCGGGCTGTCTGCTCAGCAGGGAGCCTGCTTCCTTCTCTCTCTCACTGCCTGCCTCTCAGCCTACTTGTGATCTCTATCTGTCAAATAAATAAATAAAATCTTAAAAAAAAAAAAAAGAATAGATGTTATTTATCTTAATAAAGTCCAATTTATCAAATTATCTTTATATTTAGGTCATTTTCTATACTATTAAATAATTCTTTGATGACATAGTGAAAACTGTTTTCCTAAAAAATCTTTTCACATTTAGGTCAGCAAACCATTAAAAAATGATTACTGTGTGGGGCGCCTGGGTGGCTCAGTCTGTTGGGCGACTGACTGCCTTCGGCTTGGGTCGTGGTCCCGGGATCCTGGGATCGGGCTCCCTGCTCGGCGGGGAGTCTGCTTCTCCCTCTGCCTGCTGCTCTGCCTACTTGTACTCTCTATCCGTCAAATAAATAAATAAATTTAAAACAAAAATGATTACTGTGTATGGTGTAAGGTAAGGTCATATACTTTTCCCCCAAATGGATACCTAATTGACCAATACCATTAGTCTGACCAATACCATTAATTTCCTTTCCCTACTGTACCAGTGTCACTCTTATAGTAAGCCAGGTGACAATTTATGCATCAGTCTGTTTCTGGAATGTTTTGTTTCACTGGTCTATTTGTCTATCCATGTGCCAATACTGTATTAATCTTAATTGCTATGGCTTGACACTTGGTAGTGTGAGTTCTCCAGATTTTCTTTCTTTTTTTTCCTCATGATTGCCTTGGCATTTCAGTTGCGCATCTTTTGATGTTTACTGGCCATTCATATCTTCCCCCTCTATGAGCTGTCCAAGTATTCTGGAAATGAGTTGGTTATTTTTTACATATTGATTAGTATTTGATCTCTCTGTATTAGAAAATACACCCCTTATCTGTCAAATATTCTAATTTCCATAGTATTTAAAAAATGCTTACAATTTTTCCATTTTTTTAAATGTACTTACAAGTATCAATTTCTCTTTTTCTTTCTAGGTTTTTGTTTCATGCTTAGAAAAGCCTTCCCCATGCCAACATGGCATTACAATGTTGGCCACTGTAACAGAGACTCTGCCTGTTACATGACTTATTTTTATAATGTTTGACATTTTTAAAATTTGTAAAGTACCTTAATAATTTTTTTAAAGATTTTATTTATTTGAGAGAGAGAAAGCACACGAGGGCAGGGGAAGGGGCAGAGGGAGAAGCAGACTCCCCACTGAGCAGGGAACCAGATGCAGGACTCAATCCCAGGACTCCAGGATCATGACCTAACTGAAAGGAAACCTCTTAACAGACTTAAGCCACGCAGGTACCCTTAATAATTTCTTTAAAAAAGAAATTTCAGTCATTTCCCACTATAAGACACTGACCCAATAATTTATTGGTACTTTTAAAAAAGCTATTTTTTTAAGTTTATTTGAGAGGTGATAGGGAGGAGCAGAGGGAGAGGGACAAGTAGACTCTGTGAGCTGAGCTTGGAACTCCACACAGGGCTTGATCTCATGACCCTGAGATCATGACCTGAGCTGAAATCAAGAGTCAAATGCTTAATTAACTAAGCCACCCATGCACCCCATTCTGAAACTTTTATGATTTCATTTGCCACATTTAAATCTTTTTTGTTGTTTTTAAAGATTTTATCCATTTATTTGAGAGAGAGCAAGAGTGGAGAGGGGCAAAGGGAAAGGGAGAGAGGGAATCTTAATCAGACTCCATTTCAAGCACAGAGCCCAGTACATGGCTTGATCCCACAAACATCATGACCTGTGCCAAAACAAAGAGCTGAACACTAAACAAACAGCGATCCAGGCATCCCAGCAATATTTAAATCTTTAATTGACCTGAATGTCATTTTACTATATGGTGTGACATAGGGGTCTAACTTTTCTCTACATAGAGAGATTCCCAAAATATTTTTATATATTTCTCCCCATTTAAAATATAGCATTGTCCCATAACTTTCTCATTTAACATTTTTTTTAAAAGATTTAATTTATTTATTTGCCAGAAAGAGAGCACGCATATGTGTACACACAAGCAGGCAGAGTGGCAGGCAGAGGGGGAGAGAGAAGCAGGCTCCCCGGCGAGCAAGGAGCCCCATGCGGGACTTGATCCCAGGATCTTGGGATCATGACCTAAGCTAAAGGCAGCGGCTTAACCGACTGAGCCACCCAGGCGCTCCTCATTTAAAAATTCTTAAATATGCTCTGATTTCTATCTAGACTGTTTCCTATGTTCTATAATCTCTCTGCTGTTCTTGTGCCAATGCTACACTTTTTTTTTTTTAAGATTTTATTTATTTATTTGACACAGAGAGAGATAGCGAGAGAGGGAACACAAGCAAGGGAATGGGACAGGGAGAAGCAGACTTCTGGTGAAGCAAGGAACCTGACACAGGGCTCAATCCCAGTACCCTGGGATCATGACCTAAGCCAAAGGCAGAAGCTTAACAACAGCCATCCAGGCACCCCAATGCTACACTGTTTTAAAATATGTGGCTTTCTAATATACTTTACTATCTTACAAAGCACATCTCTCCTAAGTATTGTGCATCTTCAAAATTTCTTCGACTCATTTATTCTCATATAATCAATTCTCCCAAACGTCAATATTTAATCACTTTCCTATACCAATAAAGTTCTGAGTGCCTGATTCATGTATCACACATATTCACAGCTTAAACTGAGATGAGTTGATATTATTTATAACATATTACCTTACCATCCAGAGATACATGGTGTGGTGGGTTATTTATGGTCTTTTATGCTCCTACCCCAAAGTTTAAGTTCTCAATTTATTAAGCCCAAGAGCTCTTTATGTGAAAAGATTATTAACTCTCTGGCTGTCAAATATGTTGCAATAATTTTTCAATTTGTTAACAATTAAAAAGCTTATCAGAAAATTAGTTGAAGCATTATATAGGTATACAACAGAAATATGCATAGAAAAAAAAATTAACTCTAAAGTTATTAATGGTTTTCAGCACAAGACTTACAATTATAATAAAAGCCAAAGTTGTTAAGACTGAAAATAATAAGTAGAACATATTATGGAAACACTTTACCTAACCAAAACTTAACTCTATGGACAATTTTGTAATTGGAATAGGATACACAATAGACTGTTCAGCCGTTTCAAAGATCATAAACTTCATTGTTTAAAAAACCCAGCCCTTCAGGGACACCTGGGTGGCTCAGCTGGTTGGGCATCTGCCTTCAGCTCAGGTCATGCTCCTGGGGTCCCGTGATTGAGTCCTGTGTCAGGTTCCTTATTCAGCGGGGTGTGTGTTTGTTTGTGTGTGTGTGTGTGTGTGTGTGCTTTTCCCTCTATGCCTCCCCCTGCTTGTGTTCTCTGACAAGTAAATAAGTAAAATCTTTAAAAAAAAAAAAAAATCAGCCCTTCACTCTGTTTGCTTTCACTTGGTATATAATTTTACAATTCCTTCTATTTATCTTTCCATTTCTATACCTAAATGAGCACTCCTGGTTAAAAGCTATTCAGATTCAATAACATTATTTTGTAAAATATGGGTTTTTACTGAGCCATCTATACCACCTGTCATTTTTTAAAATTTCATTTTTTCCCCACCTGTCATTAAAAAAAAAAAAAGATTTATTTGAGAGAAAGAGAAGGAGAGACAGTGCATGGGGGTGGGGTTGGGCAGAGGGAGAGAGAAAGAGTCCCAAGCCCACTCCCTGGCAACCACAGAGCCCAATGCCAGCTGGATCTCACCACCCTGAGACCATGACCTCAGTGGAAATCAAGGGCTGGCCACTTAACCAACTGAGCCACCCAGATGCTCCCCACTTGCTATTTTTTTTTTTTTAAAGATTTTATTTATTTATTTGACAGAGAGAAATCACAAGTAGATGGAGAGGCAGGCAGAGAGAGAGAGAGGGAAGCAGGCTCTCCGCTGAGCAGAGAGCCTGATGCGGGACTCGATCCCAGGACCCTGAGATCATGACCTGAGCCGAAGGCAGCGGCTTAACCCACTGAGCCACCCAGGCGCCCCCCACTTGCTATTTTTTAAAACACATTTTTTTCGTGAACTTCCCTTCCCATATACATCAGCAGCCATTTTCAACTTCAGTTTGGCCTCCAAAACAGAAACCACCACTCTTATCCCTTCCTCTAAGCTGATGATCTTCCCATTCATGACAACCATTCTTTGCAAACCTCACTATGCTGATACTTCATGTCCCCAACACTTTTCATCTGATCTCAGAGAAGCAAGTATTCTTGCTTCTTCCTTAGATACATACTTCAATTTAAGACCAGTACCTTAATTTATGCATGGTGAAGGAAGAAGTAAGACTCAATTAATTCTCCTGTCCAGGGATTCTGCTTCATTCATTTCCCACCTTACTTGTACAACTGGACTCTCATTCCATTTCGGTTTTTGCCATTCAGCCAATAAATATATTCTAATGTCTTCCATTCTTAAAAAAAAATCCCTTTACATTTTACCCTTTCTATATATCAACACCTTTCTCTTTTCCCTTCCTTAGAGAGCAGTCAGCATGCCTACCTCATCTATTCATTCCATAACCCCATCTCCTAATAGTCCAAAGACTATGCCTTTGCCTGAAGCTACTCACAAAAAAATTAACACAGTCACACTGAACTACAACAATCAAGAGGATTGTGGTATTTTTTGGTTCCACAAATATTCTAATTTTGTATGTGACTATGCCTACTGCTGGAAGTGGGGACTGCTGAAGGAATCTGATAATGCATTTCTCCTTGGTTCTAAATTGGATAAAATTGTAAACTTGTAAATAGCCTTAAAATGTTCACAAATTGGGCAGGGGATGAGGATCTTATATTCATATGCATTCAAATGTTTAAAAGTATTTATATTTATGTATTGATACCACGTTTTAAAGTAAGAAAAGCTCCTTCTTCTATTTCCATCAAAGATTCAAGTCCAGGAATTTGTTCTATGAATGTCTTTCATCAATTACTTCAAAATGCAAAATCTTTTCAAGCAAGAAAGCAAGAACACAGAAACTAAATACTAAGTATTAGACCTTGACTTAATTACTTAATTTTATCACCTTTAAGAAAGGGTTATGCCTTACTCCATGGTTTACTTTTGAGAATTAAACAAGACAACACGTGTAAAAGCACTTAACACAGTTCCAGGCACATGTTAAATACCTTCCTGCACTTTAGCACACTGCCACACTTCCATCAGACAGAACAATTTAGAAGTGTACCCAAAAAAAGCCATATTAAAATTCTGAATTTACGTGAATCAGAAGATGTGACAAAAGCACCATCTGTTCACACTAATAATAATCTTCAAATGAAAAGCTTCAATCAGGAGCAAAAGTTATTAGAAGATGGTCAAGTATACTCTGAGGGAATTCAAGCAGTAACTGTATTTTACTTGAATTTCCAATTATGTCCTCTCAGGAGTGTAAAAGATTACATAAGATTTAATATAATGGACAGAGTAAGCATACACACAAAGCAGTAGTTCCCCAGGCTGGGAAAGACAAATTTCAAATTCATCCTACCTTGGGAGGAATGAATCTTAAATATACAAAATTCCCTTAGATACATATAAAAGTAATCAATTTATCTAAGGGATTTAGGATGAAGGGAGGTTTTCTCTACCCCAGGGCCAAATAATAAAATTAATAACCAAAATAAATCTTCTCCAAATATTTATGGGGGAAAAAAAGCCATCTGAATTGTTAGAACTGGTGTAATGCAGCTGGATTTAGTAAAATGTAGCAAGTCAGCTGCCTTCTGAAAAATTATTATGGGGTAGAGAAAGTGGGCAATCTTCCCAATAAAACAACTGCCACAAAACACCATACATATATAAGAACATATACATCTGTTAAATATCAGTTTACGTTGTGTTCTAGCCAAGTTACTAATCAAGAAGTATTTAAGATCTAAAAAATAAGTCATACTCCACTTCTGGTCACATTTTGCACGGGTGGCTACTGGAGACTACTGGAGAGTTATCCACGCTGATTCAAGGCAATGAGGACTGAATAATAAGTCCACTGTTCACATTCAAATGTTGGTGGGGGGGGGGGGGCTCCGAGTTCATAAAGTTCTCCTCCCTCTCCAAACATTGCAAAAATTGTCCACGTCTAAGACACTTACCCTTGAAACTCCTTGGAGAGTGACTTGGGAGACTTTTTGTTCAGATTTCTGAGGGGGAGCTATTCAGGAATGCTGCAAGATTGCAACTTTCAAATACATGAACCTAATTTAAATTCTAAAGCATTTTTTTTTCTTTCAGGAAAGATTTCCCCCTTTCCTTCCAAACAGTTTATCACCACTCACATATTAACAAAATCCCCAATTCGACCCCAAGTATAAACAAAAACCAAAGCTTTAAAAGATACGCGAATAAAGCACACAACTATCTCCAGTAAATCCTCAACTCCCTCTCGATTAGGATGAGAAAGGAGAAACGAAGAACACAAAGGAGAAAAGATTCTTGGGATGAGGGGCGGCAAGAGAAGAAAGTAGGAAGTGGGGATAAGAGCAGAGCAAAAAGTTCAGCTAATGCTGACACTTCATCTGGGTAAAGGGCAGAAAATATCCGGAAGGCACAGGCTGGAAGTGAAGGACTGAGTGGGACAGGGGCGCAATAGAGGAAGTCCACGCAAAAGGCCTACCCAAACTGGGGTGGGGGGGTGGGGGGAAGAGGGCACAGTGTAGGAGGGAACACCAAAAAACGGGGAGGCTCATTAGGAAGAGATACCAATCAAGGCCCAAGAGCTTGAGACAGAGGACATGGAGACAGGGTATTCCAATTGGCAACCTAGAGACCGCACCAGATGTCCCGGGAGGCGATCCTGCTACGAGGGGTGAGGGGTTAACTGCGAGGGTTCGCAGACGTGGAAGGGGGTGCGGCCCCCGGGGTTGCCGCAGGGGAGCGGAGAGCAGGCCCACCGCCCGTACCTTGTAGTAAACATCGAACTGGATGTTCTCGGGCAAGGAGCGGATGTCTCGGCGGGAGCGGATGTAGTTGTCCACGACAGCGGAGATGGCGGTGTTATACAGAGTCTCTGGGATCCACTCTAGTTCCACGGCCGCCATCTTCCTTCCCTCCTCCTCCGCCTCCTCCGCCTCCTCCTCCCGAAGGCCCCCGCCTCCCTCCGTAGCGAACTCCTCTGCGGCCCCGGAGGATTCGGACGGGCGGCGGCAGCCACGCGGGCACAGGGCAGAAGCGCACGGCCGCCCTGGCTCCTCCGGGGCGAGCTATAGGGTAGCAGCGGCGCACGCAGGCCCGGATAAACAGGGGGCACGGAGCCAGAGAGCGCCAAGCCCAGGCCTCACATTCCGGGTTTGAGAGAAACCCGGGTTCCGTCCCAGCGCGGAGCTCTGCAGGGGCGGGGTTGCGTGTGCGGCGTCATGACGTCAGTGCACGCCGACGCGCCAGAGGGAAGGAATGCGGCAGGCGGAAAACTTGGGGAGAAAAGATCCTTGATTGTTTCCACAGAGAACGTACTTTCTGAGGGGGCCGGACTTGGTGGTTGGGAATGGGCTTTTTACACTGGGACGAGTAACTCTCTCCCGTGCCGAACTTCGCAGGCGCGTCAGTCCTTTCAGCAAATCGTGCCTCGAGAGTTCTTAGGCATGGAACTTCGGAGGCTCATGGAAAAGTTTGAATCCTTTCATCACAAAAATGCGCATTATCAGAACATTGAAAATTATGCATTCAGGGAACTGAAGGGTCTACACCCCCTCCCTTCCTTAGACTGCGGTCCCTAAGTCAAGTTAGGAACCTTCGGTCCGGGGACTAAGGGTCATTATGGGTCATTGTATAACCATTTGCCTTGTTTGAACTTTTTTTTTAAACCGTATTTCTTTTTTTCCAAAGAAAATTTACAAACAAACCCCAAAAATGAGAAAAAGAACTTCTTCTGTGGAAGAGTTTGGTAGGAAGGTTAGCCTGATTATGGAATTACAAATAGTGGTGAGAATAAAGGGGTTAATTGCTGGCTGTGTCAGGACTTAATGGAAGACAGAAATGAAGATTTCAATTTTCTCTGATAGTTCTAGTCCCAATCTCAGGGGATTATTGAATAATTAAGAGTACTTGTTTGAGCTCCCTTCCTCAGTCAGCCTGAACAGTTGCTATTTATGTAACTTAACTTTCCAAGTCGGCCATCTCAAGAACTTTGTGCACTATCTTTCTGCTCTGGGAATTCAACAAGGAAGTTACTGGCCATAATTGATGACACTGTCTCATCACTGTCTCATAGTCACTCTGTAACAATGTAAAACCCAAAAACAATAATGAAAATACGTCCTGATATTTAGAGCTAAAGGAATTGGAATTGGTTCTTACAGTTCACCCTGGTATTCCTATGTTAAATGGATACATAATTTGGTAAAAAAAGAAATACACTTAGGGGTGCCTGGGTGGCTCAGTCAGTTAAGCGCCTGCCTTCAGCTTAGGTCATGATCCCAGAGTACTGGGATCAAGTCCCACATTGGGCTCCCTACTGAGAGGAGCTCCTCTCTCTCCCTCTCCCCACTGCTTGTGCTCTCTCTGTCAAATAAGTAAATAAAATATTTTTTTAAAAAGACATACACTTAGTTCTTTCCTCAGTCTATACCAGTTATATAATCCATGAACCTAAGACAGATATGGTTGGCCTTAAGGGTTGCAGACTTATAAGTAAAAAAAACAAAAACAAAAAAAAACAAACAAGAAGACCCCACAAATGCCCAGTTACATCTTAATTTCAGATAAATAATGAATAGTTTTTCATATAAGTATGTTGCATGCAGTAGTTTTACATACCCATTTCAAGTTACTCAAGCACATCCATTCCTTCAGCAAATTCTGTATCAGTAATTCTAAGATCTTTTGAAGTTGTTTGGACCTTTCCACAAATATGTATAATTATCCATGCAAATATTGCATGGGACATACTTATACTAAAAAATTATTCATTGTTTATCTGAAATTCGCATTTAACTGGGCATTGTGTTTTATCCAGCAACCCTACCTCAAGGGATCCATGAATAACCTGATATTGAATGCAGATGTTCTAGGACATTTTGGCTGAATCAGGACTTGGGCTCAGTTCCTATATGGGTTAAGCTGTGTCAGACACAGTTATTTTTTTTTATATTTTATTTATTTATTTGACAGACAGAGATCACAAGTAGGCAGAGAGGCAGGCAGAGAGAGAGAGAGAGGAGGAAGCAGGCTCCCCACTGAACAGAGAGCCCGATGCAAGGCTCGATCCCAGAACCCTGAGGCCATGACCCGAGCTGAAGGCAGAGGCTTTAACCCACTGAGCCACCCAGGCGCCCCCAGAAACAGTTATTGATTGCTCTATGGACCTTAGATGCTGTTGGGCAGAGTTAGACATCCAAAAATGTATATAGAGGGATCTCTATGGACAAAAAGGCCTTTTGATCCTTTATTGTTTTGAGATTGAAAGTTACTAAAATGTGTGTGATGGCCCTGACTAAGGGCAGATAGATTACATGGAAGGACAGGGCCCCTGAGAATGAAATGTTGGAAGAGTCAGGACCAAGAGCTGGCATCGGTACACAGGACTAAGCATCTAAGGGGAGAATTAACTTCAGAACAAGAACCCATCAAGGACTGGCTTACCAAAGAAACCAGTGGAAACTAGACCATTTTTGTTGTACACTACCATCAACTGAGGGAAGAAAGGTTCTCCCTTGAGCTCTAGGACATCAATGAGTCTCAAAGCAACTGGGATTTGAACTCACTAATTATATAAACACCGTCTTTCCATATTTTGTACAACAGCATAGCATCTGAGTTTTCAGTGGACCGGGTCAGATCATAAAGGGGCTTATAGGTGATGGTAATGGCCTTGGACTTTATCTTGGAGATAATAGGAAATCCTTGAAGGATTATAAACAGGGAAGAAAAAAGATCAGATTTGTGTGTCAGAAAAAAGGCAGCAATCATATGTGATGGAAGAGTCAGAGAAGGTCCAGAATCATGCACTCTTAGCTATGGGAAGGGAGAATACAGGGGAGGCCAGCTAACTGTCTTGACCACCTATACATTTTGATGGACAGAGGTTCTTTGTATTGCAAAGTAAATCCCCTTTAGCCTTGGTAGCTTCAGATCTGGTAGGAGACCTTCTAGCATACAGAGCTGTTGAGGCCTGAACCTGGTCCAAAAATATTCCGAAGAGGTGATATACATTGTGATCATTTTTAAGTTGCAATTACTCCCTTAATCAAGATGTGGATCTAAGTACCTTCCTTTTTTTGTTTTGTTTTGTTTTTTGTTTTTGAAAATTTTATTTATTTGTTTGAAAGAGAGAGTGAGAGAGAAAGAGCATGAGCAGGGTGAGGGGCAGAGGGAGAAGCAGACTCCCTGCCGAGCAGGGAGCCTGACCTAGGGCTCAATGCCAGGACTCCAGGATCATGACCTGAGCCAAAGGCAGATGCTTAACAAACTGAGCCACCCATGCGCCCCTGTTTTGTTTTGTTTTTGAAAAATGTATTTATTTGAGAGAGACTGCACTCGTAAGTGCAGGAGTTGGGAAGGGGCAATTTCACTCTTATAGCAGAGCCATCATCATATGGCTCTCCCATATAGGAGAGGGATAGAATCCTCAGGCAGATAGATTCCCAGCTAAGCACAGAGCCTAACATTGGGCTCTGTCTCAGGACCCTGAGATCACGACCTGAGCTTGAAATCAAAAGTCAGACACTTAACTGACTGAGCCACCTAGGTGCCCCATACGTACCTTTCCTTTGAATCTGGTTAGATTATGTCTGCTTCCACAAGTAGATTCCAGCAGAAGTGATGCTAGGTCAGGAAAGGCCATACAGAGCCCATTTTGTTCTCTGGAATTCTCATCCTTGGATTCCTGAGCCACCATGTTAAAAAGAGGAACCATTGTGAGGCAACCATGATTTCAGAAAGCTCAAGCCACATGCAAAGCCTATGTGTAAGCACTCCAGTCAAGAGTTCCAGCTAAGTACTGCCTTTGAGTCATACCAGCTCAAGTGCCAGTTATTTCAGTGAAGAAACTTCCGGATGATTCCAAATCCAAGTCATTTGAGTCACCCTCAGCCACTCCAGTGTTTCCAGATGAGGGCTCAAACGTCACAGAGCTGAGACAAACATCCCTATTCTCTGTCCGAATTCTTGACCCACAAGAGCAAAATAAAATGGTTGTTAATGTATCACTAAGGTTGGGTGGCTTATTGTACCATGGTAGACCACTTAAGTTCCCAGGGGAGCCCAACCCCTTAGACTGCATATTGAACCTATTCCCTTTCAAGGCTTCATATTGCTAAGCATTTAAATGCATTCATGAAGATGATAAAATTCATAACCTGTACTGGACAATCTTTCTAGCTTTCTGATGATGGCTCTGCTATAAGAGTGAAGTTGCCTAACTGTGGAGTATTAGTATAGAGACAATAATTTTGTCCTACAACTAAAGAATCTTTTCCAGAGCCCTCCAAGTAAAAAATCCACATATTCAACACCCATTAGCCACAGACCAAAAATCACATGGGCCTCATAAATAAGACTGTTGAGGCACACATATGGTATCACATGTCACAGAGGCAAAATGACTAGGTCCTGTAACTTGTCACAAGGATTTGTCACCAAGTTCTTTTTGCTTGGAGAAGTAATGCAGATGAGAGATTCAATCCAATTCTCATTCCTCTGTACTTTTACCTATGTCGGTAGAAAACTTGTGCTGATTCCGTTGTATGTAATAAAGGCTAAGGGTTATTCTTGGAAAGACAGACACATAATAATAATAATACAGTGTGAGAAACATGGTGATAGTTTGCACAGGACATTGTGGGAGTGCTAAGGAGGAGATAATGAGTTGGTTTGGGATGTAGTAATGCTATAACGATTCCAATGTAGGTCAGTCCTCAAAGTATTTTTAGTTGCAATGAAATTCATGGGAAAAGCACACTTGAACAGATTTACTTGAACAATTATAAATAGGTTTATTTTGCCATGACACTACACCTCTAATTTCTGGGAAATTTTTCTAATTATCAGAATGTAAAAAATACAGAATGTAAAAAATACACTGAAAATTTTGACTTTTTCAATGAGATAGAAATAGGAACATGGTAAGCTCTATGCAAAGTGATATGATAATAACCCTTGAGCCAATCCGAGAGAAGTACTATTATCCTGCCTGAGTGGTATCCAATGCCCCACCAAACATTTTAGTTAAAATATACAAATGAGGTGGCTCTGTCGGTTAAGCATCTGCCTTTGGCTCAGGTCATGAGAGACAAGCAGGGTCCCCAGTGTTGGGCTCCCTGCTTGTCTCTTTCTGCCGCTCCCTCTGCTCATGCTCTCTCTGTCAAACAAAATCTTTTTTTAAAAACTTGTATTAAAATAAATTTAAAAAATAATAAAATACACAAATGACACAGGTATTTAACTTAGATGACAAAATCTGTAGTGAACCCATTTGCTGAGGTTAACAGCATACTGAAGAGTTTGGGTTCAGTTTTGGATTTTGTTTGTTTATGAGAACAAGGGGCAGGGAGGGGTAGAGAGAGAGGGAGAGAGAGAATCCTGAGATTACCATCTGGGCTAAAATCGAGTCAGATAGGGGCACCTGGGTGTCTCAGTTGTTAAGCATCTACCTTCAGCTTAGGTCATGATCCCAGGGTCTTGGGATCGAGTTCCATAGCGGGCTCCCTGCTCAGCTCCCTCTCCCACTGCCCCTGCTTGTGTTCCCTCTCTTGCTGGGTCTCCTTCTGTCAAATAAATAAATAAGATCTTTTTTTTTTTTTTTAATCTAGTTGGGTACTTAACCCACTAAGGTACCCAGGCATCCCTCAGTTTGGGATTTTTTTTTAAAAGATTTTATTTATTTATTTATATGACAGAGAGAGATCACAAGTAGGCAGAGAGGCAGGCAGAGAGAGAGAGGAGGAAGCAGGCTCCCCACTGAGCAGAGAGCCCGATGCGGGGCTCGATCCCAGGATCCTAGGATCATGACCTGAGCCGAAGGCAGAGGCTTTAACCCATTGAGCCACCCAGGCACCCCTGGGATTTTTTATGTATGAAATATCAATAAGATACACAGACCGACTTAGGAAAGGTTTCAAGTGTGGGAAAAAAAAAACCTTGATAATTATCTATGATAGTTTAAAACAAGAGAATATATCAAAAGAGAGAAAGAATGTGTGTTCCAGGGGGAAAAAACTAAGAGATCTCATTGTAATCTACCCTGTAACATCTCTTATAATGTTGTCATATGTCACTTATATCACATATGGAGGCCTTAACTCCCCAATAGCCCATAAACATCTTGAAAACTAGATAACAAATATTACGTATTACAGATACCAAGCCTAGAGCAGACATAAGGTGAGCATTTAGTAATTAGATTAATAAGTGAATAGGCCTTCCTACTTCTCTTTGGGGGAAAAACCCACACAGTTGGTTGCATTGCAAAATATCTACTTCCTTCACACTCAAATTTTCAAAAACATTCACTTCAGTTTGTTTCTTTTTTCTTTTTTAAGATTTATTTATTTATTTGGGAGAGACAGAGAGAGGACAAGCAGGGGGATGGGGCAGAGGGAGAGAGAGAAGCAGACTCCCCGCTGAACGAGGAGCATGATGTGGAGCTTTATCCCAGGACTCTGGGCCTGAGCCGAAGGCAGATGCTTAACTGACTGAGCCACCCAGGCACCCCTGTTTTCCACAGCAGCTGTATCATTTTATATTCCTACCAGAAGCTCACAAAGGTTTCAATTTCTGCATGTATTCACTAACATTTGCTATTTTCCTTTTTTTTTTCATTTTTTAGGATAATAGCCACCCAAATAGCTGTGAAGGGTATTAAAATATTTTTGTGTTCCACCAAAATTCACATTAGAAAGAAGAGCTAGCCCAATAAGAGGAGAAAGTACAGGTGTGCCTGGGTGGCTCAGTCAGTTAAGCGCCTGTCTTTGGCTCAGGTCACGATCTTGATGTCCTGGGATTGAGCCCTGCCTCTGGCTCCCTGCTCGGTGGGAGTCTGTTTCTTCCTCTCCCTTTGCCCACCCCCGACTTGTGCATGCTCTTTCTCACTTTCAAATAAATAAATAAGATCTCAAAAAGATAAGAAGAGAAAGTATATAGTTGAAGAGGCTAAAGTTATGCTGGAGAAAATGTTTAGATAATACACATCAAGAGCCTTAAAAAATGTGCAAATTTCAACTTAATTCATAGATGGTTCCTCACACGTTCAAATAGACATATGTATAAGGATGTTCATAAAACTTGTTCATGTGCTTATCAGTTTTAAAATATGAAGAGCAGCCCTTCCCCCGCACTGAGACAGCAGCTAGAATGGTTCTATGCCTTTTGTTTTTAGTGAGAGGACACAGAAAGGGGAAACAAGGAGGCTTTTCTTTTACTTTTGCATTTTAAAAGTCTAGGCCCTGCAGGGGAAACAGAGAGAACTTACATGCATAGACAATACAGATTTGATGGATAGAGTTTCGTCCTCCCTTCCAGTTTCTCAGGAAAAGAGAAAGAAGAGGGAAAACCTGAAGTAAAAAAGTATAGGAATCTGATAATGGACCAAGTATCTTACACCCTGCTCCCTGACCACAGATACCACTCACCTCCACACCTCCATATGGATCCCAGAGGAGGTATTAAAAAGATGTATGGTGATCTGAGTGCAGAGAATTTTACTTTCGTAAGCAGAGTCCAGAAAGGCAGTAAGAATGCATAGTGGGAATGGTTGGCTGATAGGCCCAAGCAGGTGAGCCTAAGACAATGTCACAGGGCCCCCCAGCATGATATGGGAGTAGTAGAATGACTCACTTTAATTACCCAGGAGTAACCAGCATCTATGAAGGGCTTTGAGCAACTCGAGAATTGTTCAGAATGATTTCTGTGTCCAAGAGCCTTACATGGTCACTGGCAACCTGTCACAGGGACGGACAATTCCAAAGTAGCAAAGAGTGCCCATGAGGAAAGAGAAAGAACTTTGTCTTTTAAGAACCTTTAAGATCCAGGGGTGCCTGGGTGGCTCAGTTGGTTAAGTGGCTGACTCTTGATTTCGGCTCTGGTCATGATCTCAGGGCTGTGAGATCAAGCCCCGAGTAGGGCTCTGTGCTGCTTAACATTCTCTCTCCCCTTCTCCCTCTGCCCTTCCCTCTTGCCTGGAGCCAGGCTCACGTGTGCGCGCGTGCGCACACGCGCACTCTCTCTCTTTCTCTGAAAAAGTAAAAAAAAAAGAGGGAACCTCTGAGATCCAAAAGGAGAAAAGTACAGCAGTGATGGGCATGGACTATGGCAAAGATTAAACAGGACATTTATCATCTTCAAGATGCTGATCATTAGGCAGATAAAACAGCTCCAATCCTTTTTAGTTCTTAGATCACATGACTCAAGATTTAAGTTCAAGATTTAAGTTAAGAATTAAGACAGAGAGTCTGATTGGCTAGCTTGTTTTACGTGTCTAACTTTCGCCAAGGGAGTAGAAGGTGATATAACTGACTCTTCGCCAAGGCTATATCAAGTAGAAAAGGGGTGGTTACCTAAAAAAAAATAAATCAGGTGATATTACCAAAAGATGAGGTAAGGGATGTCTGGCATACATATATAGGTATGTATAGGTATGTACCATAGCTGAATTTACAGAGCATATTTCCTGGGTCAAAGACACAATACTTTTTTTTTCTTAAGATTTTTTTTTTTTTTGACAGAGAGAGATCACAAGTAGGCAGAGAGGCAGGCAGAGAGAGAGGAGGAAGCAGGCTCCCTGCTGAGCAGGGAGCCCAATGTGGGGCTCGATCCCAGGACCCTGGGACCATGACCTGAGCCGAAGGCAGCGGCTTAACCCACTGAGCCACCCAGATGCCCCGAAACAATACTTTTTTAAATCAACTTTTTAAAGGGTTTTATATATATATATATATATTATTATATATATTGTATATATATATTTGTTAAAAGCTGCACTTTTTAAGTGAAAAAACTGATGACTTTTGATAAATGTCCAAATGTATGTAACCACCATACCAATCAAGGTGCACATTTCCATCTCCCCAGAAGTTACCTGTGCCCCTCTGCAGTCAGTCTCCCCAACTGCCCCACTGTAGGCAACCACTGATGTGATTTCTAGGATTATTGGTTAGTTTTATCTGTTTGGGAATTTCATATAAATGGAATAGTAATCTGTTATTTTTTAAATATTTCATTTTATTTCCTATTAACTTCTTAGCTGTACATCTCTCTTATTTTTTCAGTGTTTTTTTTTAATAAGGCTAATAACATGTATTCTCAACTTATTAGAGTCTATTTAAAGGCAATACTGTATCTTTTCCCACTTCCCACTTTCTACTTAACCCTTACCCCTACTTAAGTGATACTTCCTGCTTCACAATGAAATAACTGGAAAACAAAATTTGCAAATAAATCTACCTGCCCTCCTGTATTTTGTATGATTGTTCTCATATATTTTCTTTCTACATTTCTTATAAACCCATCATTATATATTTCTTTGTTTTAAACATTGTCTTTTAAGTAAATTACAAGAAGAAAGAAAAGAGTCTTTTCTGTTTTCCTGATTATTTACAACTCCTCATGCTCTTTCCTTTCTTTCCGTAGATCGAGCTGTTTGGAAAGATATAATCATTTTTGAAGACCCAAACTCCTTCTAAGTACTTTGTACTCTACTAATTTACATTTCAGGGCACCTGGGTGGTTCAGTCATTAAGTATCTGTCTTCAGCTCAGGTCATGATCCCAGAGTCCTCGGATTGAGCCCACATCCGGCTCCCTCCTCAGTGGAAAGCCTGCTTCTCCCTCTCCCACTGCTTCTGCTGGTGTTCCCTCTGTCACAGTGTCTCTCTTTCTGTCAAATAAATAATAAAATCTTTAAGTAATTATAATTTACATTCCTGCCAGTAGTGGTAATGATTTTCCTACATAACAATAGCAAGTCAGACAATATAACCGAGGGGTGCCTGGGTGGCTCAGTCAGTTAAGCATCTGACTCTTCATTTTGGCTCAAGTCAAATGATCTCAGGGTTGTGAGATTGAGCCCTGGGTCAGGCTCCAAGCAGGGTATGGGGCCTACTTAGGATTCTCCCTCTCCCTCTGCCCGTGGACCCTGCTTAAAAAAAAAAGTATATACATACATATATAGGTATATATATGTATAATGGAAGGAAAGAGTGTAAGAGCAATAAAAACATAAGCACCTGAAGAATAGAGTCAGTAAGAAAGATTATGTCAGAAAAGCCACAAAACAATCAAGGGATGTAAAAAAGATTACTTTTACATTTTAAAGATTTTTTTTTAAGGCAAGGAGGGGACGTGGTTTGTTCCCAGAAAGACAATATTGTAAAGATGTGATTTCTACTTTAATTCTCAACAATTATATGTCATTTTAAAAAAATCATTTTGGAAGAGAGAGAGAGTCCATGTTCCCGTACAAGCAGGATGAGGGAGTAGGGGGTTGGGGATGGTGGGGGAGGAGCAGAGGGAGAAGCAGACTCCCCACTGAGCTTGAGCTCAATCCCAGGACCCTGAGACTGACCCAAGCTGAAGTCAGATGCTTAACCAACTGAACCATCCACATGCCCCAACAATCCCATGTCAGTTTTATGGTCAATGCAGCATATAGTTGGACTTTACCTTAAAAAGAAAAAAAATACACACATACACACACACACACATTTGGATATTAATAACTGGTTTATGTGATTGTGACCAGCCGTCATGCTTTACATTTTCTACCATTGTATATTCTTTTTTTTTTTTTAACAATATTTTTCTTATTTATTTATTTATTAAAGAGAGAGAGAGCGAGCATGAAAGGAGAGAGGTCAGCAGGAGAAGCAGACTCTCTGGCCCTATGTGGGATTCGATCCCGGGACTCCAGGATCATGACCTGAGCCGAAGGCAGTCGCCCAACCAATTGAGTCACCCAGGCGCCCGGTCTACCATTGTCTATTCTTGTTTCCTTTTCTTTTTCCTATCCCTGACTTTGGCTACATACATTATAAAAGAATCTGTTGTTTTGGGAGCACCTGGGTGGCTCAGTGGGTTAAAGCCTCTGCCTTTGGCTCAGGTCATGATCCCAGAGTCCTGGGATAGAGCTCCACATCGGCTCTCTGTTCCCCGGAGAGCCTGCTTCCTCCTTGCTCTCTGCCTGCCTCTCTGCCTACTTGTGATCCCTGTCTGTCAAATAAATAAATAAAATCTTGAAAAAAAAAATCTGTTGTTTTCGAAGTACTGCACCCTATTTCCATTCTTAGAGTGGTGAATTTAACCTTTTATAAAATAATAGTTATTGTTATTTTCTAACTATAAAAAGTAATACACATGTATGAAAGGAAGTTTAGAATACATAGAAAAGTAGGAAAAATTTTGCTGTAATCTCCTCATGCAGAGATAACCACTGTTAATATCTTTAAACCTTTTGCATTTTAAACATTTTTGAGGAAGTAACGCACGTCTCCTATAACAATTTCATTTAATACATGGGCACTATAGTGGACATCTTTTATTTTTGCATGTCCAGTATCTATTTCTTCTTTTTCTGGTAGTAGTACCCTGATTTCCCTTTGGAGAATTCTCTCTCCCTCACTTTAAGTTCATGTGTTTCAGATGGGACTGACCCCACCACCCCTCAGCTCCAAGGACTAGCACGAGACTCAGGTTTGGTCAGCGTCGATGATCAAGTAAGGCTCATGGAAAACAACTCTGGAACTTTGGTTGAAACTATCGGGAAAGCGGAATTCTTTTTCTCTGCTGTGACTCAAATCTAACAAAAAGAATACGGTGGAAATGATGCTATGTGACTTCCAAGGACGTAGTTTCCACTTGGCATTCTCCTTGAATTATTCATTCTGGGGTAAGCCAGTCACCATGTTGTGAAGAGAGTCATACAGCCTTGTGAGAAGGAGTGAGTGAGCCACCTTGAAAGGGGATCCCTCTAGTCTCTGTTGAGCTTACAGAAGACTGCATCTCCACCTGACACCTTGACTGAATCTTCATGAAAAATCCCAAGCCAGCAAGCACTCAGGTAAGCTGATCCTGACCCACAGAAACCTTGAGAATTAACAAATGTTTGTGGTAGGTTTTAATCCATGAAGTTTTAGGGTAATTTGTTATGTGGCAATAGATAACTAATACAAGATTGGTTTAGGAATCCAGACCTAACCTAATGAGAACATGCCATTCCCAGATAAACTCTATTAGTTTAGGAATAGGCATGTTACTAAATTGTCCCAAATCAACCAAAGGGACATGCTTCCTTTTCTTTTCTTTTCTTTTCTATTTTTTTTTTTTTAAACCCAGAGATCTTCTACTTACCCATAAGCATGAGAACCTAATTCAGATTGTAACTGGCAACCATCTTGTTATCATAAAGGAAGCCAATTTTAGGATGACTATAATATTGCAGGGAGCAAATTACTTACACCAAACAAAGCGGGTCTTTGATAAAATTATTGAACTATTTAGAAACAGCCATAACCCCACCTTAACTTTAGTCTTCCAGTTATATGAGCCCATCATTTTAGTCACAAAAGCTTTATTTTGTTAGCATATTTTTTTTGTTTTATTTATTTATTTATTTGACAGACAGAGATCACAAGTAGGCAGAGAGGCAGGCAGAGAGAGAGGAGGAAGCAGGCTCCCTGCCGAGCAGAGAGCCCGATGTGGAGCTCGATCCCAGGACCCTGGGATCATGACCTGAGCTGAAGGCAGGGGCTTTAACCCACTGAGCCACCCAGGGGCCCCTCCAGCATATGTTTGATATAAAACATTTCTCTTTATTTTCAAATTTTTAAAATTATATTATTTTAGGTATACCTTTGGCTCAGTTTTTTTTTTTCTTTTCTCACCATGATGGCCTATGAATGAGAAAATGTACTATATTTACTTTTATGTGCTTAATCTTATAGTTATTCTTATTCTTGCTGTTTGGGCTCATTCAGTCTATGTATTTTACTTTCTTGCTTCAGTAATTCTGAAGTCCTACATCAATAGCTGCAAATCGTTAACTTATATTCAGGGATGCCTGGGTGGCTCAGTGGGTTAAAGCCTCTGCTTTCGGCTCAGGTCTTGATCTCAGGGGCCGGGGATCAAGCCCCGAAATGGGCTCTCTGCTCATCGGGGAGATTGCTTCCTCCTCTCTCTCTGCCTGCTTCTCTGCCTACTTGTGATCTCTCTCTGTCAAATAAGTAAATAAAATCTTTTTTTTTAATATTTTTTGTTTTTTAAGATTTTTTAATTTATTCATTTGACAGACAGAGATCACAAGCAGGCAGAGAGAGAGGGGGAAGCAGGCTCTCTGCCGAGCAGAGAGCCCAATGTGGGGCTCGATCCCAGGACCCTGGGATCATGACCTGAGCTGAAGACAAAGGCTTTAACCCACTAAGCCCCAGTAAATGAAATCTTTAAAAAAAAAAGATAACTTATATTCAGCCCCCAGATACAGTTGTGTTTTTTGTTTTGTTTTTGTCTCTGTTTTGACCTCATGGAGTATTTAAAATTTTTTGAGCTAATATTGAAAATTATGGTTATTTCACATAGAAATTCAGATATCTATCTAGCCACACTGGAAAAACCAAAGATATATATAAAAAGAGGCTCCTACTCTCACATGGCAACAATCATCTAGAACTAAATAGTGGCTGGCCCCCTAAAGGAGGTGTGTGCTCTCTAGTTCACTATAGTCCCCCCATATGTGTGTGTGTGTGTGTGTGTGTGTGTGTTTCTAAGTGGAAAGTAAATTTCAGTTTATATTTATAATCTTTGTTTGCACTATTGTTTTCTCATGGTAGAACATGCCTCTGTTCCCATGGTGTGATCATTTTTATTAAAGACCTAAGATGGCCATTGCCATGGATTGAATTGTATTCCCTGCCCCCCATACATATGTTGAAATTCTAACCCCAAAGTAATGGTATTTGGAGATGGGGCCTTTGGGCGATAATTAGGTTTAGAGGAAGTCGTGGGGCGGGGGTTGGGATTCTCATGATAGGATTAGTGCCTTTATAAGAAAAGATACCAGAGGGTTTGTTTTCTCTCTGCTCTACATGCGGGCACATCAAGAAGGCGGCTGTCTGTATGCCAGGAAGAGAGCTATCACAAGAACCAGATTATGCCAGGACCCTGTATCAGACTTCTAGCCTCTGCAACTATTAAAGAATAAATTTCTGTTATTTGAGTCAACCAGTCTATGGTATTGTTATGGTGGCCTAAGCTGAATAATATAGCCATGTTTCAAGAAAAAAAATAAGACAGCCCACTTCTATGTTACCTCTCTGAGGTAACATTTCTGAGGTAAGATTTTACTCTTTTCTTATGGCCAAGTAATATTCCATTATAGATACTGCCTCCTCTTTATCCATACATCAATGGACACTTGGGCTGCCTTCATAATTTAGCTATTGTAAATAATGTTACAATAAATGTAGGGGTGCATATACCTTTTCAAATTAGTGTTTTTGTATTCTTTGGGTAAATACCCAGTAGAAGAATTACTGGGTCATATGGTATTTCTATTTTTATTTTTATTATTTTTTTAAAAGATTTTATTTATTTATTTGACAGAGAGAGAGATCACAAGTAGGTAGAGGCAGGCAGAGGGGGAGGGGGAAGCAGACTCCCTGCTGAGCAGAGAGCCCAACACGGGGCTCAATCCGAGGATCCTGGGATCATGACCTGAGCCGAAAGCAGAGGCTTAACCGGCTGAGCCACCCAGGTGCCCCCATATGGTATTTCTAATTTTAATTTTTTGAGGAACCTCTATACTGTTTTCCACAGTTTGCATTCCTACCAACTGTGCATGACAGTTCCTTTTTCTCCATATCTTCACCAACATTTATTGTTTTTGTGTTTTTGATTTTAGCCATTCTGACAGGTGTGAGATGATATCTCATCATGGTTTTGATTTGCATTTCCCTGATGATCAGTTATGTTGGGCATCTTTTCATGTGTTTGTTGCCATCTGGATGTCTTTGGAGAAATGTCTGTTCATGTCTTCTGCCCATTTTTTAATTGGAATATTTGGAGTTTTTTGGTATTGAATTGTGTAAGTTCTTTGTATATTTTGGATACTAATCCTTTATCAGATATGTCATTTGCAAATATCTTCTCCCATTCAGTAGGTTGTCTTTTAGTTTTATTTATTTTATTTTTTTTACTGTGCACGTTTTTTATTTTGATAAAGTCCCAGTAGTTTGATTTTGCTTTCGTTTCCCTTGCCTCAGGAGACATATCTAGAAAAAAGTTGCTATAGCTGATGTCAAAGAAGTTACTGTCTGTACTTTCTTCTAGGATTTTTATAGTTTCAGGTCTCACATTTAGGTCTTTAATCTATATGAGTTTATTTTTATGTGTGGTGTAAGACAGTGGTCCAGTTTCATTCTTTTGCATGTTGCTGTCCAATTTTCCCAACACCATTTGTTGAAGAGACTGTCTTTTGCATATCGCATATAATAGAGGATACTTTTCGCGAGATTTTAATTCTTCCCTGTTTTATACCCCACTTCCAGTTTATTGTGATTCAGTTCAAGATTGCCGTTAATTTTTCTTATTTTATCTCTTCTATTTTAAGAATCTTTTCCGAGAAATTGCATTAAACTTCAAAATCACTCTGTCAACAGCTATTTATACTTAGCTGTAAGCTTGCCAATTTCTTTGCTTATCACTGTTTCTTATATATCATGCTTTATTTATTTATTTATTTTTTGAGGTTTTGTTGTGATTCCTTTTTCTTAAGGAAAAAAAATTCTGTGTTGATAGATGATTTCCACTGCCTCAGAACTTGTGCCAGTCACTGAGCTGTTCAGTTTCCCCTGAGCTAGGCCTCCCACTCCAAGGCTGCAGCATTCTCTGGCAGGCTTTACCCTCAGTGTGATTCATTGGCCGGGAACAGATCTGCAAAAGAGAAATCCCTCCCAGACAAGAAAGCAAAGGAGATGGAGGCTTAAGGTATTTCATTGATGTCATTTGACTATTGTGCTGAGCATTTTTTTAAAACTAATTTTCCCTTTCTCTGTTGTGGTTGCTTAAATTAGTTGGATCTCAGCCAGCTAATCTCTCTGACTGCCTAAGTAATTTGCCACTTCAGGGAGAGCTAGGTATAGCCTGCAGAATGATGATTTCCCCCCCCTTAAAACAGCTAACACTGCTCCATTGTCATTTTGTATCTACTGCTGCATACGAGAATGCATGGAAAGTTACAAGTTTCTTATTATCTTTGGAATATAGAGTAGCCACCAAGATTTACTTGGAATTGTCTTTGATTCCCTTCTTTCTCACATTCCACATCCTACTCACCAGGAAATCCAGTTGGTTCTACCTTCAAAATATATGTAGAATCTGATGACTTCTCACCATATCTATTTCTACTAGCCTGGTCTAAGCCACCGTCATCTCTCCTCTGGATGTTGAGACAGTTTCCTAAAATGATCTTACTGCATTCACTCCAGTCATTTCTCTGCTCAAAACCCTGCAATGCCTCCCCATTCTATTCGAAGTAAAACAAAAGTCTTTACAATAGACAACAAGATTTGAAGCCATACAATAGCCATAAGATTTGAAGTGCACCCCCCCACCCCCGCACCACCACTCTACCTCATCTCTCTGACCTGATCTCCTACTGTTTTCTTCTTCATTCTGTTCCAACCACAGTGGTCATTTTGCTCCTCCATTTTCTCAGCCTGGAATGCTCTTCCCACAGATAACTTTACTATTAGCTTTCTCACTTTCTTCAAGTCTTTGCTCAAATGATACCTTTCAAATGAGGCCCTGATTTCCCTGATCACCCTAAATAATGTTGTAACTAGCCCTCCAACCCAGTTACTCCTCATCCCTCTCCTTTTCCTGCTTTATTTTTTCCCATAACATTTACAGTCTTCTAACATGTTAGATACATTAGTAATTATTTTGTGAGTTGTTCATTGTCTCTTCTCCTGCTGGAATGAAGTTCCATAAGGGTAGGAATTTTTGTCTGTTTTGTTCATTGTCCTTTTTCCAATGACTAGAACAGTACTCAGCACATAGCAGGTTCTCAATAAATATGTTGAATTGGATGACTAGGATATATCTAGATGGGATTTATTTTTTAGTAGCCTAAAATAAAGACAACACTTATATATTTGTTTCCCAAATACAGGTAATCTTTGGGGAATTCTCAATGCAGAAGCCTTCTTTTTCATCTCCAAATGAGATAGTTCCAATCTTTTAAAAATCGTCTATATAGTTGCTTCTGTGCCCCAGACCTTTTATCTGATTCAGTAATTTCCATGGAAATTACTTCAAGACTACGGTAGGAAAAGGGTTCCTCTTTAGTTTCTAGAGGCAAAACAAAAATTTTCTTTTTACAATTCCTGAATCATTTCATCAGGAAATTGGGAGAGATAGGAAATAGAATGTGTGTGATTTGTTCACCACCTTGGCCAATTCAACATGCGTTTTTAAATTAATTTTTTTACTAAACAATATTTTAAATATTCCTGACTTCTAGTTTGAAAGGTACTTTGGACAACTGTGGTTTTTAAAAAAATTTATTTATTTATTTTAAGTGCTCTCTGCACCCAGTGTGGAGTTCGAACCCACAACCCTGAGATCAAGAGTCATAAGTTCTTCCAACTGAGCCAGCCAGGCGTCCCTGGACAACTGTGTTCTGTTTTTTGTTTGTTTGTTTGTTTTGCTAAAGAGTTCCTTCTTGCCAAAACTCCATTATATATATACAATGCCTGTATTTAAAAAATAAAATAAAAAGGGGTATAAACCAGCACGAATAAAGAAAACAAAAATAAAGACAACAGCAATAATATTTTGGCAACTGGAATACAGATGGATAGGTATTAACTGACTTGGTAGATCTTAAGCCAGCAACGGAAAAAACTGAGTCAATCTGATTTATATTGTAGAACTCATAAAAGGCTCAGAAGTTGGTGGTGCCAGATACTTGAACTGGGGGGAAATGAGAGGCTAAAACCAGAAAAACTGAAAACCTGAGTAGGAAATGTTAGGCTCAGGATGTCTGGGTGGCTCAGTCAGTTAAGTGTCTGCCTTCAGCTCAGGTCATGATCCCAGGGTGCTGGGATTGAATGGTCTTTTGGGCTCCTCGCTCAGCGGGGAGTCTGCTTCTCCCTCTGCCTGCTCTGCCTGCCCCTCCCCCTGCTTGTGGACACCCACAGTCTCGCTCTTTCACTCTGTCAAATAAATAAATAAAATCTTGGGGCACCTGGGTGGCTCAGTGGGTTAAAGCCTCTGCCTTCAGAGCAGGTCATGATCCCAAGGTCCTGGGATAGAGCCCAGAGTCAGGCCCTCTGCTCAGCAGGAAGCCTGCCTCCCCCTCTCTCTCTGCCTGCCTCTTGGCCTACATATGATCTCTGTCTGTCAAATAAATAAATAAAATATTTTTTAAAATAAGTAAACAAATAAAATCTTTAAAAAAAAGGAAACATTAGGCTCTCAGGGGTCCACCCACACAAATGCTGACAAACAACTTTTGCTTCTTCCATCCTGACAGAAGAATGGAAACTTTTTTTTTTTAAGATTTTATTTATTTTTCAGACAGAGATCACAAGTAGGCAGAGAGGCAGGCAGAGAGAGGAAGGGAAGTAGGCTCCCCGCTGAGCAGAGACATCACCCCCACTCCTCCCTACCACCCAGTCCCATATAGGACTCAATCCCAGGAACCTGGGACCACAATCCCAGCTGAAGACAGAGGCTTTAACCCACTGAGCCACCCAGGTTCCCCGGAAGCTTATTCTTTAGAGAGGGTAAAATGCAGGGTCAGGACTGGATGATACCAGATTCAGTTGAAGGTAGGGATTTCACATTAAAAACAAGGACCTGGGGCTGCCTGGGTGGCTCAATCATTAAGCATCTGCCTTCAGCTCAGGTCATGACCCAGGGTCCTGAGATTGAGCCCCGCATCCAGCTCACTGCTTAGCGGGAAGGCTGCTTCTCCCTCTCCTACTTCCCCTGCTTGTGTTCCCTCTCTTGCTGTGTCTCTCTGTCAAATAAAAAAATAAAATCTTAAAAAAAGAAACCTTAAAATCTTTAAAAAAAATTAAAAATAAAAAAAAGGACCCTAAGTAAAAAATTTTTTTATAATAAATGTTAAGATGCTTTTCCTACTCCCTATCCTTCTTCCTGCCTCAGGTCCCAGAATGCTGACATGCAGGTCCATACCACCTGTCATTCAAGAGAAGAGGCTTCTCTATCCTCAGCTCAGCCCAAACCAGCTAAAGAAAGTTGCCATCAGTGACTCCTTGATCGAAGGCCCCAGTGAACAAGCTCCACCCACATGCAGAGCCTAGAGGAAGCTCACTATGAAATATGAGCACTTAGCCACAAACCATCAGGCATTAGATGAAGGCATCTAACATAAATCATAGTAACTAGGAGCTCGGGGGCTGTGGAGTCAGTTAAGCGTCCCACTCTTGGTTTTGGCCCCGGCTGAGATACAGCCTCATGCTGGGCTCTGCGTTAAGTGTGGTCTCTGCTTGAGTTTCTCTCTCCATCTGCCTTCCCTCACCCCCACCCCTCCACCTGGCTACTATTCATTCTCTCTCTCTCTCTCTCGCCCCCCTCCCAAAATTTCAATAGTAGTTTTGGAATTCAAAGTTGTGGCGATCTCCCAGAAAGCTGAAGATAAACTTAAAAAGAGGCTAGAAGAATAAAACAGTGTAGGATCAGACTGAGAGGAATAACATTTCAAATTGTAAGAGGGTTTTTTGGTTTGGTTTTTTTTTTGTTGTTTTTAAAGGGGAGACTTGAGAAAAATAGATGGGAGAATAAAATAATCCAGGAATAATTTAGGATTTTTTTTTTTTCCTGAACCATAGGACAAGAATTTCCAGAAAGAAAAAGCTTACCAAGTGCCTAGCAAACATGGATGAAAATGGACCTACCACCAAGGTTTCTCATAGTGAAATTTCAAAACAGCAAGGATAAAGGATAAATCCTTCAGCAGGACTTTAAAACACAATCAAAATGACATCAAACCTATCAGTAGGAACACTATAATGAAAGTACTTATAGGGGCACCTGGGTGGCTCTCTTGGTTGAGCGTCCTACTCTGGATTTTGGCTCAGGTCATGAACTCAGGATCGGACTCCATGCTGGGTGTAGAGTCTCTCTGAGATTCCCTCTCTCCCCATCCCTCTGCCCCTTCCTCTGTCTGCAAGCATACTTGAAAAAAAGAAGAGAAAATATTTATTACTGTACAGTCCCAGGAATCTTCTTTAAGAGAAAATTATTTCCAACCTAAAATCCCTCCTCAGCCAAATTATCAATTAAGTATGAAAGTAAAGTAAAAATATTTTCAGACGTAGAACATTTAAAAAAAGAAAAATTGTTCTCCATATACCCTTTCTCAAAGACAACTAGGAAATACCCTCCACCAAAATCAAGGAGTAAACCAAGAAGGGGGAAAAATAGGATAGAAAATTGAGGGTCCAATCAAAACAGAGAAGCAGCTGAAGTAAACCCCTAGGATGAAAGTAAATGCAGAGACCAGTGAAAGAGTGGTCCAGGTCTAGAGAGAAAACAATATAGACTGCAGCCAAACTGAGAGCTCTGAAAGAGAGGTCTAAAAGAAGATTAAATTGATTAACTATGATTGCTAGAATACCAATGTTTTTTAATGTATCAAGAACAGATGTATATACTACTAGAGAAAGTGTGGAGTTAGTTAATAAGTGAAAAACCAAGATAATCCCACCATAGACAAAATGTAAAAGAAAGGAAGAGTAACCATAGTATAATACTAACTTCTATAAGAATAACATTTATTTATTCAGTTTTTAAATTTTTAAATTTTAGGGCGCCTGGGTGGCTCAGTGGGTTAAGCCGCTGCCTTCGGCTCAGGTCATGATCTCAGGGTCCTGGGATCGAGTCCCGCGTCGGGGTCTCTGCTCAGCAGAGAGTCTGCTCCCTCCTCTCTCTCTCTCTGCCTGCCTCTCTGCCTACTTGTGAGCTCTCTCTGTCAAATAAATAAATAAAATCATTAAAAAAAATTTTTTTTTAATTTTAATTCCAGTATAGTTAACATAAGTGTTAATATTAGTTTCAGATGCATAATACTGTGATTCAATAATCCTACACATTAGTCAGTGTTCATCATGATGCGTGTACAAGAACAGCATTTACTCATTTAATAAAGCATTATGCTGTACGGTTTGCTGTTGAAATTCTATTTCAGTGTAGGAGAAGGATAAGGAAGTGGGAAGGGCACATATGTGACATTGTAGCAAAAAGCAAAAGAATCAAATCCTCATCTTCCAATGAAAGGAAAACAATAGATAAGACCTGAATTTGAAAAAACAAGGAGTAGCAATGCATGTTATTTTAGAGATGGTGAGATAAATTCCAAAAGAATTATCTAAGAAGTTGAAAACTGGTGGTCTCTTGGAAAAATATTTTGTCAGAAGGGTAAACAAGTAACAACGGTATGAAGCTTTTCTTTTCTTTCTTTTCATATTTTTAAAATATTTTATTTATTTATTTGACACAAAGAGAGTGAGAGAGGGAATACAAGCAGGGGTAGTGGGAGAGGGAGAAGCAGACTCCCCATTGAGCAGGGAGACTGATGAGGGGCTCAATCCCAGGACCCTAGGTTCATGACCTGAGCTGAAGACAGACACTTAATGACTGAGCCACCCAGGTGCCCCATTATTAAATTTTTCAAAAGAGACACTGTTGTTGGGAAACTGTTGATTAATGTATAGACTCGGTGAATAACTTTGAAGGAAAAATTATTTTCAATCTAAAATAATCTGAGAACAAAAAATGGAAAAGACTGCTATTTTAAATAATAAAACTTGTAGAGTTACTTGACTCTTTCAACTATTTCAGTGCATAATTTAGAAAAAAACTAATTATAAAATATTTGATGTACTTTTCTTTAGGATGCTATGTTAAAAATACAATGACTAATGATGACTGAATCAGCTGATTCATTATTATTCCTAAATGGAAATTAAAAGATAATTTTTCTACTTGATAACATAACTAGCTAGTGACTAAGTTAGAATTTTGTGAAAATATTTACTAGGGTCTGCATTCAATAAATTCCTTTGAGGGGCACCTGGCTGGCTCAGTTGGAACAACATGTGACACTTGACCTCAGGGTTGTGAATTTGAGCCCCACATTGAGTACGGAGATTAAAAAATAAAAAATTAATTAATTAATGGAGATAAGAAATATTTTAAAAATTCCTTTGGCCCACATTAAAAAAAAAACAATGTGACATTCATGAAGTGGTGACTTAAAGACCTTTAAAACAGGTATCCTGTAGTTCAGCATTAATAGGGTCTTTGTTTTTTCAAAATGCCAACATTATGAGAAAAAACTTCTGTTAAGCCTGAGAAAAGGGAATGAATTCTTTTGCCTGCCGGTCCTGTCCCTCCTGTGCTGAAGCCACGTAAGTTGCTGGAGCCCAGTGGAAGTCAAGAAGGGTTGAGAAGGTCTGCCCAACAAAAGGTGTCACCCCCACAGGGTTATCAAGATGTCCGAAAATTCCTCCTATTAGTTACTCTTTTGTAGTGGACAGCAGGTTGAAACAAGTTTTAACTGGAACAAATTTACTAAGTCACGTATTAACAACTTAACAATTAACAATATAAACAATTCAGTTTATCAGATCTAGTCTCTCAGCAAAATCCTGGTGTTCAAGGACCAGAAATAGTAAGCATTGAAGAGAACAAGAATTATCTGAATCCACACTGTCCTCTAGAAATATAATACCAGCCATATACATTACCTGAAATTGTCCAGTAACTAACAGGAAGTAAGAAACATATGGAATTATTTGTAATTTTTTTAACCCAACATATCTGAGATATTATCATTTCAACATAGAATTAATGAAGAAAATTACTAAGGAGATAGTTTACATTCTTTTGCTAAGACTTTCAATTCCAGTGTGTACTTATCACACAAATCGGTTTGGGCTACACACGTTTGAAGTGCTTAATAGGCATATGCGGTTAGAGTTCAATCATATTGGACAGAGTGGGTCTTAATCAGTGCTTCTCAAAGTGTACTCCCTGGACGAGCAGTATTGATGAGGGACAGAATCAGAAAACATTCACCTAGGGGTACCTGGGTGGCTCTGTGTGTTGAGGATCTGCCTTCGGCTCAGGTCATGATCCCAGGGTCCTGGGATCGAGCCCCAGGTCAGGAGGCTTAGGACAGGGAGTTTGCTTCTCCCTCTCCCTCTTCCTTTGTGCATTCTCTGTCTCTCTCTCAAATAAATAAATAAAATCTTTTTAAAAAGAGAGAGAAGAAAACATTCACCTTTGGCTCAGAAGGCTGACCTATAGCCCGCATAGTTTCGATAAGGATCAAATACGTGCTGGTTGCTACATTCTTGAGGGGTCTCATGACTGCCTGTAAATCTCACTGATAGTTAATACTGAACTGAATGATAAACACCAGAGAAATCTTGTGAAAGTAGTTTTATGAGTAGAAATGTGAAGAAACATTTATGATCTAATACTCTGTGTGATGTGGTTTTAGAATAGAAGTGAGGTTGGGTGTGGGGAGGTCCAGAACCGCTGACCAAGGAAGAATTCTTGAGATGTCTTTGGTGCAAAAGGTTGGTTTTATTAAAGCACAGGGACAGGACCTGCAGGCAGAAAGAGCTGTGGCACCGAGGTTGTGAGGGATGGCTGATTATATACTTGGGAGTTGGGGGGCAAAAGGAAAAGGGAGGTTTCAAAAGAACTTTCATATGCTATGGATGATCGACCTACAAGATACTGAAGGCCTCCCCACTGTCCAGTTAAGATTGTTTTCCCCTCTAACAAGGTATTAACATTAAGATAGTTGGGAGATTCCTGAAGAAAACACACAACTCCCACCCAGGAATGGAGGGTGGGGGGAGGTTGCCGAGTGTCAGCCTTGTCTTCAGCTACCCTTCTGCTCCCTTATCATCTGCACGTCCCCTCCCCCTTGAGCACGAAAGCGTACAGCCACCAGCTTCATATGGCAAAGTGCCGCTCTTTCTGCCAAAGGTTCTGTCCCTGTACTAGGATGTGGCACACTTAAACCCCACAGGGACAGAAGTTCCTGCACTTGGGAGGACCTGCCCTATGTATCCTGCCTTTCAGACCTGCCCTATGTATCTCTTTGTCTGGCTATCATCTGTATCCTTCATCATATCCTTTATTACATAATAAAATGGTGAGTGTAAGTATTTCCTTGAGTTCTGTGAGCTATTCTAGCAAATTATCAAACCTAAGGATGGGTTTATGGGAACCCCAATTTATAGCTTCAGTCATCAGAAGTGTGAGTGATAAGCTGGGTCTTGGAATTGACATCTGAAGTCTTGAAGATGGTCTTGTAGGACTGAGCCCCTAATTTATGGGATCTGTTGCTAACTCCAAGTAGATGGTGTCAGAACTGAGTTGAATTGTAGGATACCCAGCTAATGTTGGAGTATTTGTCAGTGTGTGGAACTGCCCCCACCGCACACATGCGGTGACCAGAAGTAGAAGAGAAAACAGTGTATCTTCCCTTGACAAGGCCTACGTAATTCCCTCTCACACTGTCCCGGGGTAGTCTATATGACCAGTGGTATACTGCAGAGAAAATGGTATGCCCATTCTTTTTTCTTTTTCTCTTAAAGATTTATTTATTTATTTATTTTATTTGAGAGCAAGAGAGAGTGATGGGGAGAGGGACAGAACGAGATGATCTTCAAGCAGACTTCTCACTGGGTGTAGAGCCCTCCATGTGGCAGCCAAAACCAAGAATCAGATGCTTAACCAACTGAGCTACCCAGTGGCTCTGGGATGTCCATGCTGAGGCTCGGATAAAATGCCTTTAGCTTAGCACTTGGATCCCTTGCTGGGAGTGGGGTGAGGGACTGCTGCTACGTTGTGAAGATACTCAAGCAGCCCTACACAGAAGGTCCATGTAGTGAGGATCTGGGGGCCCCCAGCCAGGACTCAAAAAGAAGCTGAGGCTTCCTGCTAAAAGCCTTATGAGGGAACCGTCCTGGAGGTGGATTCCCCATGCCCAGTAAGTCTGAAATAACTGCAGCCCCAAATGACATCTGAATTGCTGTCTGATGAGACACCCTAAGTCAGAACCACCCCACTAAGCCCCTTCTGAATTTTGACCCACTGAAACTGTACAGAAGAAATTTTTGTTATTTGAAGCCACCAAATGTGGGGATAATATTCTATGCAGCAGTAGGTGACTCATATCCCATGGTCAGGAGAATTTTGAAAGAGTTAACTCAAAGTTTATGCATATAGGAAAACTAGATCAAATGAATGTAAACTGCTGCCCTAAGAATATGTGACTCATGCTAGGTTTTGCAAAGACAAAAATGAAAAATGACAATTCTTTCTTAAAGCTTTAAAAATTACAACCATAATATGTTCTTCTTGTAACACAGACACACACGTTACAAAATTTTGTGACGTAAAAAGGACAACTCCCTGATTCTCTGAAACTGCCCTGATTCTATACATTCCTGAGTATTAATTCTTTAACTTTTCCTTCCTTTTCATGAAATACAAGATTTTTTTTTTAGTATATTCTCATTTCCCCCCATTCCCAAACTACTTAGAATCTGTTTCTTTTTAATGCTTTCAGAAGAATAGGAATAGTATAAAATGGAGGTACCATATTCTGTCCTTGGACATTTAAATTATTTCAAATTTTCAATATTATTAATAAATGAGAAACATCCCTTATATCTTTACATACCTGTACATTATCTTTATTATTTTTTTTAAAGATTTTATTTATTTATTTGACAGAGATCAAAGTAGGCAGAGAGGCAGGCAGAGAGAGTGATGGAGAAGCAGGCTCAGCAGAGAGCCCAATGCGGGACTCGATCCCAGGACCCTGGGATCATGACCTGAGCCAAAGGCAGAGGCTTAACCCACTGAGCCACCCAGGCGCCCCTGTACATTATTTTTAAAGTAAATTCTTAGAAATGAAATTGCTGGGGTACCTGGGTGGCTTAGTGTGTTAAGCCTCTGCCTTCGGCTCGGGTCGTGATCTCGGGGTCCTGGGATCCAGCCCTGCATCGGGCTCTCTGTTCGGCGGGGAGCCTGCTTCCCCCTCTCTCTCTGCCTGCCTCTCTGCCTACTTGTGATCTCTGCCAAATAAATAAATAATAATAAAATCTAAAAAAAAAAAAAAAAGAAATGAGATTGCTGAGTGAAAGAGTGTGTACATTTAAACATCTGATAAATATTGCCAGCTTTTCTTAAAAAAAAAAAAAACACCACTGTACACCTTTAGGAACTGTATCTTTGGAGATTATGGATGTTCCTTTCCCCATCTCTACTCAAATTCTGATTAATGAAGAATATGCACCCCCCCAAATTGGTTAAATGGTGATTGAAATACAATTCCATTAATATGGTCAAGGTCCTACTACTCCAATGCTAAGCTATAATTTAGCTTAGGTCCGATGCCAAAATACAGATTCTTACTGCTGGCCTGAATTCAGATATTGTGACCCACACGCTCAGGCATTCTTGCAGAGAAATCAATCAAAAACCAAAATTCTCTTCCTTTTATATATTAAAGCCCCAAATTGTATTCTCCTCAATTAATTGGGTCTGATGAGTCTGGTTTCCAACAGCAGTAGCTAAATCTCAAATCCTCCCCCTACCCCCAATGGTGAAGCCCCATCTGAAACACCTCTAAAGTGGAATCAGTCCTCCCTGTTGAGTAGCTCCCAGATGAAAAAGCTATTCTACTGATTCTTTTTTCCCCTTTTATTCATTTATTTATTTGACACAGAGAGAGAGAGAGAGAGAGAGAGAGAGAGAATGAGCGCACAAGCAGTAGGGGCAGCCGAGGGAGAGGGAGAAGCCGGCTCACCACAGAGCAGGGAGCCGGATGTGGGGCTCCATATGGGGCTCAATCTCAGGACCCTGGGATCATGACCTGAGCCGAAGGCAGATGCTTAACAGACTAAGCCACCCAGGAGCCCCTATTCTATTGAATCAAGATGAAGAAGGGCATGTGGAGAGGCAGTCCCAAAGGATTCTTTTTTTTTTTTTTTTTAAGATTTTATTTATTTATTTGACAGTGAGAGACACAGTGAAAGAGGGAACACAAGCAGGGGGAGTGGGAGAGGGAAAAGCAGGCTTCCCCCTGAGCAGGGAGCTGATGTAGGGTTTGACCCCAGGACCCTGGGACCATGACCTGAGCCGAAGGCAGACACCTAAAGACTGAAATACCCAGGTGCCCCAAATGATCCTTTTTGTTGAGGAAGAGAACTGAGGTCTGTTTCTCAGACATGATTTGAAAAATAATTGACTGGGTACTGGAGGGGCTCATTTCTGCTTCACCATTGTTCTGTTGATCCACTGGATGGATAGAGAAGTAGAGACTTGATTCCTGGTGCCAGTGGTTACAGTGAGCTATATTACTGAAGGCAAGTAGTTAGAAAGGTGGGCTTTTGGCTTACTGTTACATAGTTACTGATAGCAGGATATATTTCTTAAGTATAATTATATTGTTTCACTTTCTGATTAAAGACCTCTGGTGGGGCGCCTGGCTGGCTTAGTGCGTTAAAGCCTCTGACTTCAGCTCAGGTCATGATCTCAGGGTCCTGGGATGGAGTTCCACATCAGGCTCTCTGCTTAGTGGGGAGTCTGCTTCCCCCCTCTCTCTGCCTGCCTCTCTGCCTACTTGTGATCTCTGTCTGTCAAATAAATAAGTAAAATCTTAAAAAAAAAAAAAAAAAGACCTCTGATGATTCATCAATGCCCAAATCTTAAAGTCTACATTTTCCTAATTTGGCTTTTAAAACCCTTCACAATCTAATCCAAACCTATATTTCCACTTCTTTCATTATTCCTACCCTACCTTCTACCCCACTTTCCTATTTTTTGAAATCCAGTTTTCAACTATGCCAAAAAACTGGCCATTGTCTCGTTAGGCAACGCATGATGAATCATGTTTTTGACATACCTTATCAATGTTGAGAACACCTATTTACCCTGAATTATTCAGAATATATCCTGCCTGAACTATCAGCAGCTGAAAGTTAAATCTGATGTCTATTCACTGAACTGTTATTACTAACTCTTATCATTAGCCTGATTACATTTTCCATTTCTTTGAACCAGATCTCTGTCCTTATATTTAAGATTTGGCTTTTTAAAATTATAAAATCAATGGAATATAGAAAAGAAGATAATATTACAAATTAGTTTTTTAAAAAAGAAATAATGCTGGGTGGGGGAGTGCCTGAGTGGCTCAGTCAGGTAAGCGTCTGGCTCAGATCAAGAGTTCAGGGTCATGGAATGGAGCCCCATATCTGACTCCTCACTCAGCAGGGTCTCACTCAGCAGGGTGGTTCAGTGAGTTAAAGCCTCTGCCTTCGGCTCAGGTCATGATCCTAGAGTCCTGGGATTCAGCCCCACATTGGGCTCTCTGCTCAGCGGGGAGCCTGCTTCCTCCTCTCTCTGCCTGCTTGTGATATCTCTGTCTGTCCAATAAATAAATAAAATCTTTAAAACAACAACACTTTGGGTGCCTGGGTGGCTCAGTGAGTTAAGCCTCTGCCTTCGGCTCAGGTCATGATCTCAGGGTCCTGGGATCGAGTTCCGCATCGGGCTCTCTGCTTGGCAGGGATTCTGCTTTCTCTTCTCTCTCTCTGCCTGCCCCTCTGCCTTCTTGTGATCTCTCTCTCTGTCAAAAAAAAAAAAAAAAAAAAACCCACACACAAAAAACAACACTTTAAAATAAAGAAATAGATCTTAAAAAAAAGAAAGAAAGAAAGAAAAAATTCTGTTATTTTTTTTTAAAGGACTTAGGGGCTCCTGGATGGCTCAGTTGGTTTAACATCTGCCTTCCACTCAGGTCATGATCCCAGGGTCCTGGAATCAAGCCCCACATGGAGCACCACATCTGGCTCCCTGCTCAGCAGGGAGCCTGCTTCTTCCTCTCCTCCCCGCTTGTGCTCTTTCTTGCTATCTCTGTTACAATCTGTCTCTCTCTCAAATAAATAAATAAAATCTTAAAAAAAAAAAAAAGGACTTAAATGTATACAGTTTTACTCCTAGGTCCATACCTAACAGAAATGTAGATATATGTGAACTAAAAATATATATTAAAGAAACAACCACAGATTATTCATGATAAATAAAAACTAGAGACAACCCACTGTAGACTGCACAAATAAATTTTGGTATATTCCATAAAATGCCATGTAAAAGCAGAAATTAACAAACTATAGCAAGAGTGAGCGTGACTACATCTTACAGTGATGACGAAAGAGGCCAGACACACAAAAAAATATTCTGTAGGATTATACTTATAATTTCAAAACAGGCAAAATGAATCTGTAGTGATAGTAGTCAGAAAGTGATTACCTCTGGAGAGGATGCCTATGACTAGGAAAGTATATGAAGGTATATGAAGGCCATCATTTGGCCTGTTTGTGGGTGTTTTGCAATAATTTATTGAGCTGAACATTGATGCAGTGAAAAGATATCGATCTCATTATTTTTAACGGATTCATTACAGTCTTCCATTAGATGGAGATTTACTAATGTATTTAACTATTTTCCCTTTGTTGGATATTTACCTTGAATTTAGGTGGTTTTTTTTTTTAGGTTTTTTATTCCAATTGTAATGCCGCAATGAACAACCTTGTATATATATCTCTTTCCAGGTGTATGAATATGCCTGTAAGATACATTTCTAGTAAAGGAACAGCTTTAAAAGAAATACATATTAAAAAAATAAAATAAAAAATATATGACAATGATCATTGTCATATAACCTTGCAAAAAAGCTGTACCAGGGGCGCCTGAGTGGCTCAGTGGGTTAAAGCCTCTGCCTTTGGCTCAGGTCGTGATCCCAGGGTCCTGGGATCGAGCCCCACATCGGGCTTTGTGCTCTGCAGGCAGCCTGCTTCCACCTCTCTCTCTCTGCCTGCCTCTCTACTTACTTGTGATCTCTGTCAAATAAATAAATAAAATCTTAAAAAAAAAAAAAAAAGCTGTACGACTTTACATTTTCACTAACAGGCACAATTGCTTGATTTCCATAATCTGGAAAGTCACTGGGTAGTATTGGTCTTTTACATTGCTGCCTCTCACTTCTGCATTCTTTTTCTTTTTAATTTGTATTTTTAAATTATTGGTAACATTGAAAAACTGTTCATGTTATTATTTTTTATCAGACTCTTATTTATGTTTTTCTCCTTTTCTCCCTCTAGGGAGTGGTTTACCTTTTATATATTAAGAACATGAACCCTTTATCAAGTAATGCAAAGTATTTCTCCTGGTTTGACCTTCATTATGGTGATTTTTGGCCTTGGAAGAAGTTTAAATTTCTGTGTGTTCTGTTTTGTGTTTTTAATGGTTTCTAATATCTTGTCAGACTTGAAGTCCAGTAGGCAAGCTTTTCAGAATTTTTCATTTGCTGACCATTTTGTATCAGACTTTCCTGGAACACAGTGTACCCTGTGGATGTTCTCGGGGAGGGGATCAAGGTAGTATCAGACAAGTCTTGCCCACACATTCTGGGCTGGCCTTCCAGACACTGGTCTGGAGCAAATGAGACAAGCAGTCTAGCTCCTCAAGGCCTTTATGAATGCCTCTTTGATGGCCTCTGAAGCCTTTGAAATGGGTCAAGGCAGAATATCCACTTTTTATCCAACAGCCCCATTATATACTATCCAAGAAGTCACACATTATTTCCTGCTCAGTTATATTTTCAAGTCTAGTTTATTGATGATATCATCCAAATAATACTATGCCAGCTATTTTTTAAAAATCCTAACATTGGGAATGTAACTTAATGGTCCATTTTCCTTGCATTTTAAAAAAAGATTTTATTTATTTATTTGACAGACAGAGAGAGATCATGAGGAGGCAGGGAGGCTGGCAGAGAGAAAGGGGGAAGCAGGATCTGCGCTGAGCATAGAGCCTGATGTGGGGCTCGATCCCAGGACCCTGAGATCATGACCAGAGCCAAAGGCAGATGCTTTAACCCACAGAGCCACCCAGACACCCCTTTCTTTGCATTTTAAGAGAAATTCGTGTTCCCTAAAATGAAACTCTTTTATTCTGAACCAAAAATTAAAATCACCCAATTTTCCCTTTCCTAATTCTGGGCTTTAGCTGGAAAGATCTCATTCAGGTGCCTTTTCATCAGGGTTCTTTCTTTTCCCTTTTTTTTTTTTTTAAGGTTTTATTTATTTTTTGGACAGACAGAGATCACAAGTAGGCAGAGAGGCAGGCAGAGAGAGAGAGAGGAGGAGGCAGGCTCCCCGCTGAGCAGAGAGCCCTGTGCGATGCAGGGCTGGATCCCAGGATCCTGGGATCATGACCTGAGCAAAAGGCAGAGGCTTTCACCCACTGAGCCACCCAGGCGCCCCAGGATTCTTTCCTGACAACCACAACTCTATCCATCTTTCATCAGACCCACTGTTGTTCTTCCAGCTCCTCCCAGAACATTCCAATCCAATTGTGTACTTTTCCTGAGTTTTAGGACACGTGAAAATGTTCCAGCATAATCCCCTTGTCCACAAAACTTCGTTTCCTAAGCAATAGTGTTTTTGATGATCCAGTAGCAATCTAAATCCACAGGCTTGGTACTAATCTGCAGAGTTTGCGTTGCTGGAGCCAAAAGGTAGAGACAACAAGAAAGGGTTTCCTCATTTTAGACTTGCCGTAAGTCTTATCAGTCCCTTGTAGATATTCAGAACACACCGCCTATGAAATTATAACTCAAGAGGGAGGAAATCCACATTAAGTTGTGACACTAAGCTTCCCATGGACTGAGAAGAAAAATTTACCTCACATATAAAATTTCCCTTTCCAGACCACAGCATGTGAATACTTTTGTCTCTGCAAAAAGAAAAAGGAAAAAGAAACTTACAATAGTTACTCCTAAGACCCAGACTAATGCGGGGTTTTTTTTTTTCTCTGTTTGTCTTCCAACCTCTTTCATGGTGAGCAGTAGCAGTTCACCTCCCACAACAGAAACCAAAGAGGCATATTTTCCCTTCCTCCTTCTTCCTAGCAGCCAGAACACAGAACCAAACAGATGCAGCTACCCAGGAATCTGAGCCTTGATCGAGAGATGAAAAGATGGAGCAAAGGTCAGTTTCTTCACAAGGGGAGCTGCTGTTTAAAGACACCCATTTTGTGGCAATTGGCTTCTGTAGCCTTACGAAAGGAACACGGGCACTTAGAGTTCTTTCCATATTAAGACTCTTCTAGGGGCGCCTGGGTGGCTCAATGGGTTAGGCCTCTGCCTTTGGCTCAGGTCATGATCCCAGGGTCCTAGGATCAAGCCCCGCATCGGGCTCTCTGCTCAGCAGGGAGCCTGCTTCCCCCTCTCTCTCTGCCTGCCTCTCTGCTTACTTGTGATCTCTCTCTCTCTGTCAATTAAATAAGTAAAATCTTAAAAAAAAAAAAAAAAAAAAGAAAGACTCTTCTATTATGTGATGTGGTGAGCTTCTAGAGTGAGATACAAAGTCAATGAGCTTAAAGTCTGAAAACTTCCTCTTAACCCTGCACTTCCTTGATGGAGTTCTCAGGGAACCAGCCTTCTGTTGTTAGCTCAGGATCCAACCCAGTCTGACACATGAACTTTTGTGGTGTCCTCACTTGTGGTGCTGTCTGGCTCCCATTTTGCTCACCTCAACACCCGTGGTTTCCCTTGGCTGCATTTCCGTTCTAAGCCCATCCTCATATGCTCCCTAAGCATGCTCGTTTTAGCATATGTCTTTGTGTGTAAGATGGGCTATAAGATTTCAAATGTTAATGTGTGTTTTCTTACCCTTCGGATCACACACATAATAATAATAATAATAATAATAATAATAATTACCATTATTATTATTTTATTTTAATTTTTTGCTTTTTCCAGAAAATATTTTCCTACAACCTACAGTTACCTCTCACCTTCCCCCACCCCAGTTGCTTTGGGAAAACAAGGAAAGAGATGGGAACCTCACTGACCACCCTGTCGTATCAGGAACAAAAGACAGTAAATTTGGATTTGTAAGTTCGAAGGTTGTTACTGCATTATAAAGCAAAAAATATTAAGAAAGTTGATAAAAATAGCCAGCAGAGAAGACCAAATAGGTCAAGACTGAGGAAGTGACTTCTCATTCCTGTAACCACCTTCCCATCCCCACCCGGGGCAGGATAAAAGAAGGACCATGTAGGGGGCACCTGGGTGGCTCAGTGGGTTAAGCCTCTGTCTTCAGCTCAGGTCATGATCTCAGGGTCTGGGATTGAGCTATGCATAGAGCCCTGGATCGGTCTCTCTGCTCGCCCTCTCTCTCTCTGCCTGCCTCTCTGCCTGCCTGTGATCCCTGTCTGTCGAATAAATAAATAAAATTTTAAAAGAAAAAAAGAAGGACCATGTAGAAACAAACCTAAACACACTGTATTTTAAACATGAATTAAGACATGACTGAATTTGACTGTTTGGCTTCCATGGGCAAGATTGTTTTCTGCCTCTGGCAGGCTGGGTCCTCAAGATCCAAACAGTACAGCTGAATGGTTGAGAGTGGCTCTGTGTTACACGCAGCCTGCACGTGCAAGAGCCTCCTTGGTTGTACACGCTAGTGCCCCACTTAGTTCCCCCGGCTGCCAACCCGGTTATTTAGTTGTAGCTTTCAGAGGGTAAATTAATTTCTTTCTTTCTTTGTTTCTTTTCTTTTCTTTTTAAGATTTTATGTTACTTTAAAGATTTATTTATTAGATGGGGGGCTTGGGTGGCTCAGTGGGTTGAAGCTTCTGCCTTTAGCTCAGGTCATGGTCCAGGGTCCTGGGATCGAGCCCGGCATCAGGCTCTCTTCTCAGCAGGGAACCTGCTTCCTCCTCTCTCTCTGCCTGCCTCTCTGCCTACTTGTGATCTCCGTCTGTCAAATAAATAAATAAAATCTTAAAAAAAAAGATTTATTTATTAGAGAGAGAATGTGTAAGACAGTGCACGAGTTGGGGGAGGAGGGTGCAGAGGGAGAAGGAGAAAGAGAGAATCTCCAGCAGATTTCCTGCCCAGCGAGGAGCCTGACCCGAGGTTGAGCTTCACGGCTATGAGATCAGGACCTGAGCTGAAACCAAGAGTGACTCAACCATCTGAGCCACCCAGGAGCCCTTAAAGATTTGTTTTTAAGTAATCTCTACCCCCAACGCGGGACTCAAACTTACAACACTGAGATCTAGAGTTGTGAAGCTCTACCAACGGTGCCAGCCAGGCGTCCCTCAGAGGATAACGTTCAACAATTTCCTGAACTTTGGCTTTTTCTGGGAGGAAATTCAGCTACTTCTGAGCGTACTACTTGATTCTTCCTTTGTTAAATCTTTGGGGTCCCCAAATCTCCCTAAAGTAGTAACAATGATGGATTGCCTATTTTCCAAAACCGTCAGGGCTGAGTAAAAGTTTCTTTGTATGTCTCTTCCCTTGTAAGAACACAGCCTTTCTTCTGATAAGGTCCACTCCACCCTCACATCCTGATAACTCCAAGTCTACCCTCTGCCAATTCTGTATACAAATCTGCTGTTGGGGGGTGCCTGGTGGCTTAGTCGGTTAGTGTCAACTCTTCATCTCGGCCCAGGTCTGGATCTCAGAGTCATGACTTTAAGCCCCACATTAGGCTTTAAACCCCACACCCTTAGTGGAGCCCACTTAAAAAACAAAACAAAACAAAACAAAACAAAAAATGGCTGTTTCTTTGTTTAAATTTTCCTATAGTCATTCTTCTTTCTGCCAGAGGCCCTTCCTCCATCTCTTTCAATCTAATCCATAAAGCTGACAGTTCCAAATCTGGATTCTCTTTAAATGAGATTTCATAAACCTAAAGGCCAAAAATGTCACTCATTTTTCTCCCACCTTTTTTTTCAAGAAGCCACATGTGGTTCCCATGGATTCATCCATTCATTGTTGTTGAGTGGACACCATGAATGCCTGAAACCTGAAAGTAAAGGGCTTATCTAACAACTACTCAGAATTCCTAATGAACAACGAATGGGAAAGTGGAGGTGGTGTATCAGTTAAAATCCTTTGGATATAAACAGAAAATGACTGCTACATGCTAAGGAAAAGAAAATAAATTTAATGTTGAAGCAGCTCACAGGTCTTGGAAAAAATAGTAGGTTTTGTTTTGTTTTGTTTTGTTTTGCCATTTTGACCATTTTGAAGTGTACATTTCAGTGGCACTAATTACAATCACAATATTGTGCAATGTCACTATTGTTTATTTCCAAAAGCTTTTTCATCACCCCAAATGGAAACTCCTTACTCATTACGCAATAACTCCACTTTTTCCAGTCCTCCCAGCCCTTGGTAACCTCTATTCTCCTTCCTGTTCCTATGAACTTGGCTGCATGAGGCACCTCATAGAAGTGGACTCATACAATATTTTTCCTCGTGTTTGGCTTATTTCACTTGGCATAATGTTTTCAACAAAAAACCCCAAAATATCTGTTTGAGTCCCTGTGTTCAGTTCTTGTGGTCATAGACCTAAAAGCGGACCCTATTACTAATAGGGTAATTCTATGTTTAGTTTTTTGAGGAACCACCATACTGTTTTCATAATTTAATCTTTTCATACTGTTTTCATAATTTAATCATTTATTTTTTACTGATTCCCTATGTGATTTAGAAAGTTTTGTTTTTTTTTTTAAGATTTTATTTCTTGGGGCATCTGGGTGGCTCAGTGGGGTAAGCCTCTGCCTTCGGCACAGGTCATGATCTCAGGGTCCTGGGATCAAGCCCCAAATTGGGCTCTCCGCTCTGCGGGGAGACTGCTTCCCCCTCTCTCTCTGCTTGCCTCTCTGGCTCCTTGTGATCTCTCTCTCTGTCAAATAAAGAAATAAAAATCTTAAAAAAAAAAGAAATGTAAAAAAAAAAAAAGATTTTATTTCTTTATTTGACAGACCCATCACAAGTAGGTAGAGAGGCAGGCAGAGAGAGAGGGGGAAGGAGGCTCCCTGCTGAGCAGAGAGACGGATACAGGGCTCAATCCCTGGATGCTGAGATCATGACCCGAGCCAAAGGCAGAGGCTCAACCCACTGAGCCACCCAGGTGCCCCTAGAAAGTATTCTTAAATATGATCATATCAGAAAACTTATAATGGATAAAATAATCTTGTCTTTTTCCATTTCTGTAAAAAATAATTGGGATTTTGCTAGGGATTACATTGAATCTGTAGATCACTGAATAGTATTGACATCTTATCAATACGAACTTTCCCGATCCATTACATGGAATGTCTTTCAATTTACTTAGGTCTCTAATTTCATCTTGCTGGATTTGGTGGTTTTCAGTATACAAGTCTTACACCTCCCCGACTGAGTTTATTCCCAAGAGTTTTATTCTTTTTGAGGCTATCATAAACAGAATTCTTTGTTTGTTTGTTTTCAAGGAGCTTACTATTTATTAGGAGTGCATATACAAGCAATCTTTTTTAAAACTGACATATAACATTGGTTTCAGGTGTGTAACATAACAATTTGATAATTGTATACATTGTGACAGGCAGGGATACTGACCACTATACTAATGAGGAAGGAGCTAATAATTGTATGTATAGTGAAATGATCCCCACAGTAAGTCTAGTTACATATGTCATCAGATTTAATTACCAAAATTTTTTTTCTTGTGATGAGGACTTCCAGGATTTACTCTCTTAGCAACTTGCTAATATACAATACATTATTATTAACTATAGTCACTATGCTGTACATGACATTCCCATGAGCTATTTGGAATTGTTAATTTCCTTTTTATACTGTTTATAGCTGGTATATAGAAATAGAGCTGATTTTTGTGTGTTTATTTTGTTATCTTGCACTATTACTAACACCATTTATTAGCTCTGACAGTTTTCTTGTGTATTCTTTTTTTTTTCTAAGATTTTATTTATTGGGGTGCCTGGGTGGCTCAGTGGATTAAAGCCCCTGCCTTCGGCTCAGGTCATGATCCCAGGGTCCTGGGATCAAGCCCTGCCTCGAGCTCTCTGCTCAGCGGGGAGCCTGCTTCTCACTCTCTCTCTGCCTGCCTCTCTGCCTACTTGTGATCTCTGTCTGTCAAATAAATAAATAAATAATCTTTTAAAAAAGAAGATTTTATTTACTTTAGAGAGAGCAAGGGAGATCACAAGCAGAGGGGAGGGACAGAGGAAGAAGTCAAAACTCCCTGCTGAGCAGGGAGCCTGATGTAGGACTCCATTCCAGGATCCTAGAATCCCGACCCAAGCAGAAGCCAGATGCTTAACCAGCTGAGCCACCCAGGCACCCAGTTTTTTGTGGATTTTTTGGGTGTTCTACATCTAAGACCATTTCTATAAATAGAAATAGTTTTACTTCTTCCTTTCTAATATGGATACCTTATATTTCTTTTTCTTTCTTAAATGTTCTGCCTAGATTGGAAAGAATAGACCCTGGAGCAGCCCAGGCAGCTCAGAGAACTTCTCGTTGGTACGCTGCCACAGGGCATCCCTATTCTAAACTGTTTCTGTGTTTCTCCATTCAAGACTGCAGTTCCTGGGATATAGAATCTGCCCATGTTTGTGACCGCTGGTGGCCAAACCCCTGCAGATGAGTGTTAGGATTAGCCTGGTTTGGTCATATTCCTTCTGCCTAGAAGGTGAGTCTGCAACCAGAAGAAAGTGATAGCAGAGATGCCAAGCAGATAAAAGCAGTTAGTACTTCAGTCCTTGAGGATCCCCACAAAGAAACCATCTGGTCTGTGTAAATTTGATCGAGGTGTCTGTTTTCTTGTTGATTTGCTAGAGATAGGTAAAACATTCATTCCCGGTACTTTCCTGTCCCCTGCGTGCATTAGGATTTCTGTGAGGCAATAAGAAAATTCCCTGTTTTGGGAGCACCGGAATGGCTCAGTCAGTTAAGTGTTTGCCTTCAGCCCAGGTCATAATCCCAGCGTACTGGGATCAAGCCACACATCTGGCTCCCTGCTTAGCCTGGAGCCTGCTTCTCTCTTACCCTCTGCCCCTCCCCCACCCCACCCGCCTAGTGCTCTCTCTCTTTGATCTCAAATAAGTAAATAAAATCTTAAAAAAAGAAAAGAAAATTCCTTGTTTGGGATCAAAGCATTAGACCTAATGTCTAATGTCCCCCCAATAGAAAAACAGGGAGTTCTGGTACTTCTAACCAAAAGATCCTGTGAAACATCAGGATCTTTAAGCCCATCCTGTACTAAGATCTGGAACCCAGGTGACATCTGAGTCTCTATCGCTTACTGTGGATCAGCAACAGAAATCTCTCTTCCATCCTGATGATATGTAATATCTTTCTTTACTGCTAACAAGTATCCTCAAAGGACTTCTTCAGAAGAGGCACAGTCTCTCTGAAACTGGATGTCCAATTTAGAACTTTGGAACATTCCCCAATTAGGCAAGAGCTAATCTTGCTACATAATTTTATCCCTTCTATTTTGAAAATGCCCCCTGGTGGACAGAATTGGTATAGTTGCCATTATAAAACCCGTTACTACAAAGTGGCTGGGGAGAGTAAGAGCGGGCACAGGATATAAACAAACCCTCCACCTGGGTCTACTCACCATACGATCCAGCCAATATAGCCTTTGATGACTGCTACCTTTTCTCTTGTCTTTTCTGCTTCCCTCTAAATTAATCACAATACAATCATTAAGAGGAAAATATTTGTTTTTCTTATTTGTGTTATCATGCTGTCCACGTAGGCAGCTCTTGCTGTAGCAAGATATTTTGGGAAAGTATATGCAATAAAGGTTCAGGTGCTAGGCAATTACAGGAAGTTAGTAATTAGTATGTCCACTCTCCAACAGTATAGAATACTCACACTCAACAGGAAAACCACTAAACCAAAAATCCTATATATCATGTAAGAATTCAATAGATAACTTATTGTTTGCAAAAAATATAAATCATGACTGTTCCTTCCCACCCATAAGAGTAGCAACTAAAAGTTCTGGAAGTCTTGGAGCGCCTGGGTGGCTCAGTGGGTTAAAGCCTCTGCCTTCCACTCAGGTCATGATTCCAGGGTCCTGGGATCAAGCCCCACATCGGGCTCTCTGCTCCGCGGGGAGCCTCTTTCTCCTCTCTCTCTGCCTACTTGTGATCTCTGTCTGTGAAATAAATAAATAAAATCTTTAAGAAAATAAAATAAAAAGTTCTGGAAGTCTTTTAAATAAAGGTAAGAAGCGTTCTTTGACCTCAGACATTGAACATTTATAGACAAGATACTTGAAATCTTCTCTTGAGAAATGTCAGAGTAAAACTAAAATCCAGTCTGGGTTTAAACAGAAAAGCTCTCTGAACCTTATGCAAGTACTTGAAATGTCAAATTATCAGTGGCTGCACTTCTGCTGAGTCATATGGAACCTCTTCTGTGTTTCTTCAATTTTGTTGATCTATCCTAGTTGAGCGGAACAGTAAATTTCTCCCTCTCTCCCAACCAGGAATTTCATATTTGAATATATGTCAGTTAGAAGAAGTGACAGAAATGAACACACATTACAAGTTATGTCATCAACAATAGTTTTTTTTAATTTTTTAAAAGATTTTTAAATTTTATTTATTTGACAGACAGAGATCTCAAGTAGGCAGAGAGGCAGGCAGAGAGAGAGAGAGAGAGAGGAGGAAGCAGGTTCCCCGTGGAGCAGAGAGCCCGATGTGGGGCTCGATCCCAGGACCCTGGGAAAATGACCCCAGCCGAAGGCAGAGGCTTTAACCCACTGAGCCACCTAGGCGCCCCCAACAATAGTTTCTGATGAGAAAGTTTTAAAACTCAGGGCAAGGGTCTATGGCAGACCTCCTGGCTTCTGCATTATATCTTCTTGACCCATCTCTGCTTTCAGTCAACACCTGGGATGAGCTCAGACATGCTTAACACTTGCCATGCCCGTGACTATATACTGTGCATCTTGACTAGTCTTTTTATTTATTTATTTATTTATTTATTTATTTAAAGATTTCATTTATCTGACAGAGAGAGAGAGGTCACAGGCAGGCAGAGAGAGGGGGAAATGTAGGCTCCCCGCTGAGCAGACAGCCCGATGCAGGGCTCAGTCCCAGGACCCTGAAATCATGACCTGAGCCAAAGGCAGAGACTTAATCCACTGAGCCACCCAGGCACCCCTTGCATAGTCTTTAAAAAATGTTTTTAAATTTATTTATTTGACTTTCTGCCTGTGGACACCGCTGAGTAAGCATCGTTAAAGTCTCCCCTCCCACCGCCGTCATGTCTAAGTCAGAATCTCCCAAAGAGCCTGAACAGCTGCGGAAGCTCTTCATTGGAGGTCTGAGCATTGAAAAAACTGCCGAGAGTCTGAGGAGCCATTTTGAGCAGTGGGGAACACTTATGGACTGTGTGGTAATGAGTGATCCAAACACCAAGCACTCCAGGAGCTTTGGGTTTGTCACAGATGCCACCGTGGAGGAGGAGGATGCAGCCATGAACACAAGGCCACACAAGGTGGATCGAAGAGTTGTGGAACTAAAGAGGGCACGAGAAGATTCTTGAAGACCTGGTGCCCACTTAACTGTGAAAAAGATTTTTGTTGGTGGCATTAAAGAAGACACTGAAGAACATTATCTAAGAGATTGTTTTGAACCATATGGGAAAATCGAAGTGAATGAGATCATGACTGACCAAGGCAGTGGCAAAAAGAAGGGTTTTGCTTTTGCAACATTTGATGACCATGACTCTGTAGGCAAGACTGTCATTCAAATATACTGTACTGTGAATGGCCACAACTGTGAAGTAAGGAAAGCGCCATCTCAGCAAGAGATGACTAGTGCTTTGTCTAGCCAAAGAGGTCGAGGTGGTTCTGGAAACATTGATGGTAGTCGTGAAGGTGGTTTTGGTGGGAATGACAACTTTGGTCATGGAGGAAACTTCAGTGGTAGAGGTGGCTTTGGTGGCAGTTGAGGTTGTGGTGGATATGGTGGCAGTGGGGATGGCTATAACGGATTTGGTAATAATGGAAGCAACTTTGGAGGTGGCGGAAGCTATAATGATTTTGGTAATTACAGCAATCAATCCTCAAATTCTGGATCCGTGAAAGGAGGAAATTTTGGAGTCAGAAGCTCTGGCCCTTGTGGTGGTGGAGGCCAATACTTCGCCAAACCATGAAACCAAGGTGGCTATGGTAGTTCCACTAGCAGCAGTAGCTATGGCAGTGGCAGAAGGTTTTTATTACTGCCAAGAAACAAAGCTTAGCAGGAGAGAAGAGCCAGAGAAGTGACAGGGAAGCCACAGGTTACAACAGATTTGTGAACTCACCCAAGCACAGTGGTGGCAGGGCTTAGCTGCTACAAAGAAGACATGTTTTAGACAATACTCATGTGTATGGGCAAAAAACTCGAAGACTGTATTTGTGACTAATTGTATAACAGGTTATTTTAGTTTCTGTTCTGTGGAAAGGGTAAAGCATTCCAACAAAGGGTTTTAATGTAGATTTTTTTTTTTTGCACCCATGCTGTTGATTGCTAAATGTAACAGTTTGATCATGACACTGAATAAATGTGTCTCTTTTTTTTATTATTATTTGAGTGAGAGCATGCATATGTGAGAGAGAGAGAGAGCGAGCGAGCAAGTGCACGAGCGTGGGGAGGGGCAGAGGGAGACGTAGACTCTCCAAAGAGCAGGGAGCCTAGTGCGGGACTTGAGCCCAGGATCCTGGGATCAGGACCTGAGCCAAAGGCAGCTGCTTAACTGACTGAGCCACCCAGGCACCCTGTGTCTTGCATATTCTGCTGCAGGACATTCTCCAATGCCACGGGATTCTGCTAGAGCCACAGACAAGTGCAGTCCGGGGCAAACTCATCCAAAGGGGATTGAGAAGGGATGATGATCCACCCTCCTGTCCTTCAGATGGACCATTCTGGGATCCATCCTGTACTTTCTCAGGAGGCCCTAATTAACTGGAGCCCCTCTCACTCAGAAACAACCTGGGTAATGGCCCTTATGTGATCTTTTCCTTTTCTATTTTATTCTCCTCCATCCCTCCTATGATTATCTTCCAAATAAACTACCTTCACTCAACTCTTTGTTGAAGGCTTTGCTTTCAGGTGAACCCAAGAGTCATCATGGGTATTTGAGTTCTCTCTACAGCAACCTGGATATCTTGGCACCTGGTACCTCTAGGGAACTATGGCTGGGGACATGTGGGAACATGATGGTTTTGCATATGGGATAATACCACACCAGAGAGGTGAGAGAGGACAGAAAAGAATTCAGACCTGAACAAGACAGAAGAGGAAGGGTTTTGATGGAATGGGGAAGAGGGTGAGTGGGGATGCTGGACAATCTGAAAATGTGCATACACCCTCACTCTAGAAAGAAGACTAGCTCAAGACTGTACTGAGACTACATTGACATATCAATCCCTCTTTCTGTTCTTCCCCTAGTTCTTATTCTGATAGCTCCAGGGATTCTGTGAGCCCCAGACACACGCAGGAGCAGTAATGTCTATTATCTCCATTCCAGAGACAATAAATGACAAGTATGAAAAATCTAAGGAGAGAAGGGAGTGCATGGTTCAGACCCTATGTTCAAGGATCCCTAGGTCATCCTGGCCTTCCTTAATCCCTTATCTCCCCGCTTTTTTTGATACCCCCAGCTGGTCATCAGGCAGACTTCCATGATAGATTAGAGGAAGGCAAAGACCATTGAGCTCTTCACTTTCTCCCTGTATATTTGACTCTCAAGTTCAGGAGTTGTGGCCCAGCCTCAGTGCCAGGTCACTTTTGTACCCTTACAGGATCACATTATCATATCCCTTTCTCCATTTCCCCCTCTAATATGCCCAAGAGGAGTAATTCCCCTCTTCTTGCACTCCTTGGGAATGAGGTCCTTGATCCTGTAATTCATTCCTTAAACTTATGAGAAAAATTAAAATCCATGAGGAACAGGGGCTATTCTTTGTTTGCATGTCTTCATACCTCAGGCAGTCTACAAGACAGCCTCAGCTTTCACTTTCTGCTTGCAAAGCCTTAAAGTCAACCTGAAATTAGTGACTAGGACCTTTTCCATTCCTGTGTCTCTTCTGAGCATGTGCACAGCCTTGTGCATTTACATAGCCTTTTATGCTTATGTATTTATTTTTTAAAGATTCTATTTTTAAGTAATTTCTACACCCAAGATGGGGCTTGGACTCACAACCCTGAGATCAAGAATCACATACTCTACCGACTGAGGCAGACAGGTGTCCCTACACAGCCTTTTTTTTTTTTTTTTAAGATTTTGTTTATTTATTTGAGAGAGAGAGAGAGCTCAGGAGCAGGGGGAGGGACAGAGAGAGGGACAAGCAGACTCCCCACTGAGCAGGAAGCTCTACATGGGCCTCTATCCCAGGACCCTGGGATCGTGACCTGAGCCAAAGGCAGATGCTTAACTGACTGAGCCACCCAGGTGCCCCTACACAGCCTTTTAGAGTCCTCTGGAATATGATGTAGCTTTTCGGAGTTCCTAAAAGCATAACCTTATGCAGCCACAAGGTTGCCAGTAGATGGCTATTGTTCTGAAAAGGCCCTGTGAATAGGACTTTTTTTTTCTATTGAGCTGAATTCTGAGTCAAATCAAATAGCCAGAACGACCTAAAGATAGAGATTTTCTAGGGAGCTGCAAATTCAGACAAAATATTCACTGTGCTCTGGGGATGTTGCTTTTAACTGAGTGAGCTCGACAAGAGGTCAGTCCTCTCCATTGGCTTCAAGACTTCTCAGAGCTGGAGAGGGAGCGTGGATGGGAATAGCATCCCATCCACAAGTTAAAATACTACAGATCTTTCTTTCTTTCTCCCTTTCTTCCTTCCTTTTTTCCTTTCTTTCTTTTTATTTTTCTAAGATTTTATTTATTTATTTGACAGAGAGAGAGAAAGATCACAAGTAGGCAGAGAGGCAGACAGACAGAGAGGGAGAAGCAGACTCCCTGCTGAGCAGAGAGCCCGATGTGGGGCTCGATCCCAGGACCCTGAGATCATGACCCGAGCCGAGGGCAGAGGCTTAACACACTGAGCCACCCAGGCACCCGACCTTCCTTCCTTTCTTCCTTTCTTC